>NC_089315.1:21617509-21655009 GCF_036669915.1 Pocillopora verrucosa | reverse complement strand
ATCGCTGCCTCCTCGATCTGAACGACCGCTTCTCTGTTATCAGGATCCAGTAGCATCAGCTCAGATAAAGTCTTGTTTGCTCCTGACAAAACCATCGACGCATTCACAAACAGCTGATGAGCTGTAGAATTCACGTATTCACCCAAGGCTTGTATGACATCACCATGCATTTTCAGAGTCTGGAGGGAGAGATCAAGATCCTTTTGGTCCGTTATGGTGTTGACGGCCACTAGCTGAGCCTTCTCTGCCCGAGAACTAGCGTTATCAACCTTATGTTGGATCTCATAGGCTGTTTCATTCTGACTGGCGGCTGCTCCCGTGAAATTGTTTGCCAGTGCAGTGAACCTGGGCACCAGCTTACTGAGATAAATGGTGATAATCTCAGCCTTGCGGACAGCGGAATCAACAGACATGTTCAGAATATCAAAGCTGTCGTTAACTGCTCCCTTTATCAGCTGGATTAGCTCCTCTGTTTTGTTCTTATTCCGTTCCATAGCAGTGAGGTTATCTGATAGTGTGTTGACACCAGGAGTAACCTCGTGCATTAAGACTTGTTCTAGATGATTAAGAGACTCATTTAGCTGCATAATTTGATTTGTGACGTTATTCTCAACTTCTCGAGAAAGTTTTGCATCATCCACCAAATTGCTGACATCCTTGTTAGACTCGTCAAGCCGATGTGCGAAGGAAGCATCACCGATATTTCCATTGCGAAGCCGCTCAATAGTGTCGTCCAAGGCAAGTAAACTCACTCGAAGTTTCTTGACATCCTCGTAAATCAGACGGTAACACTCAGGACAATCTGAGAAATGAGAAAAAAACACACAAGGTAAAATAAAAGTCACTGTAACATTAACCCTTTTCAAATTTCTTTTACTATCACACGCCAACTCAGCTTCTTGTTGCTTGCGTTCGCCAAGTTATTACAGAATAGAAAAAGTAGCCCTTTGTCGGAGCAATCGACGCTAGAGGGTAAAAACTTCCGTCAACGCAATTAATACCCGCATACCCCAGCTGATGCCAAACTAACTTATAGAGAAGTTACTTAGTTGTTATAAATTGAATCATTTCAAGCACGATTATCTGGTGACCGACACATCATCTATTAAAGCTGGAAAGGATATTACCAGCAGTGCTGATGACGATGGTAATGATAATGAACCTGTAATACGTAGCTATCAGTTTCTTTGCACACTTACCAACACATCCTCTGCTCGTGTTGTAGGCGTTCTCATGGCACCGGTCACATCGCCGTCCACCAATTCTTGGCTTGCATGTGCACTGGCCGGTTGTCTCATTACATACAGTACTATTTCCGTACAGTGTGTTGGGTTCAACACAGTCACAGTCTGAAACATGACAAAACAGAAAAAAAATTTTAAGCACACCTTTGGAAACAGCTTTAGTTATTAGATTTAGAATAAAGCCTGACATTTCATGTGTTTATCCTGCCTGGATTGGAAAATACGGTGAAATTTTATGAAAATCGTTTACAATACTTTAGTTCTTCTAATGTTAAGTTATTGTAGGAGCCTTTACATGGGAGTAATTTTTAGTGTGTTTGTGCACTTACTCGGTTAGCACCGCATATGACCTACAGGTATCAAGAATAATGCTGGTCTTCAGATAGACTAAAAAGAGCATGCAGGAGACATAAAAGAGGACGGAAACAAAACAAATACACAGAGGAGAACTCCGTTTGTTTGAAAATTTGTTTCCGCTTAAATAAGCTTATAATATAAGATGTGTTACCTCGACAGCCACCAGACGAAGGGGTCAATCCAAAATAACCAGGTACACAGCGTCTGCAGTCGGTAGTGTTATCCACACTAGGTTGACACCTCTCACAGTGCTCACCCTCAGATCCCATGCGACAGTTGTAACACGTGCCATTCTCAGGGAAACACTCCTTTGAACGACCAGTGCATGAACACAGCACGCACGAGCTGAACACTCTTGACGAGTGACTCGGGTTAGGAGGTCGGCGAGTAAATCCTTGAAAAAAAGAATTATAAATAAACTTCAAAACCAGTTTTGATGCTTTCGACAAGCAACTATCCTTTTTCAGTCTCCCATATTCGTTGTCCATATTCATGGAAGGACAAGTCTTACTTGGCCCTCGATCGTCTTTCTCTTTTCTAAGTATTTCCGTCTCAGCTAATCCCATTTTTAAACTGCTATTTCAGAATTACCAGTGACTGTGGTAGTACCTTACCTGAATTGCAATATCCACATGACAACTCTGTGTAATTGTAGGGGCAGGTGCAGTTTTCAACATATCTTACTTCTTCTCCAACACCTCTGGTAGCAGTAACCATCTTTGCAGCTATTGTAACAGAGCCATTGGCTATGAAACGTCCTTGTATTTCAACAGAATCGATATCCACTAGGATACTTTGTAAGTCAAAAGCAGATAAGTTGTTGAGGGTGTTACGTTCATGAAGAAGTGCGTGATATTCCTTTTTTGACGAGGAAAGAGAAGACACTATGCTGAAGCGCGCTTCACGATCCAGAGTGTTTTTCAGTGTGATGATCCAAGAAGCATTTAAACTTTCAGCCTCAACATAGTCAATTATGAATAACTGACTGTAAGAAGAAAGTTGGTTTCCCTGAAAATTATTCTTAACAATAACTGTCACATTGCTGTTGGATGGAAAATCAATTTTAAAGGTATTACCATTATTTTCCGATAGCACGTGCAGATTTCCTGGTTTATTAACGTGATTCAGTGTTGAGAAGTTGACCATAATATAATCTTTAATAAAGCCAACAGCAGAGGAACAAACATTGGATCGATCAAAACAGAAACATGGAGAGCATCCATCTGGATTTTGTGGGTCACTATTGTAAGTTCCATTTTTGCATCTCTCACACTTTTCTCCTTCGGCATTGGCTTTGCATTTACAGATCCCTGTGTTAAGATGGCACTGCATTGAGCTGGAACCACCCTCATGGCAGTTACATGGTCTGTAAAGGAAAACAATAATGGATTGGCTTAAGAAAAAAATCTTGTCTGTGTACGGTATAACTATCACCAGCTTGCAATCCATGTACATCCATTTGTCACAGCTTTTACTAAAGGATAATGATAACTCAACAAACAAGGCTGGACTTTGTCTTACATGTTTGAGTGCTTGTACCAATATTTATCTAAACTAGCCTCCATCCCTTCAAAAACAACCTTTCTTTATTTTTCCCTGCCCTAAGGCACACACTGAAAGCTATTGAAGGTCTTAAAATCAGTTAAGGGAAATTAAAATGCCTGTTACAAAGCCTCTTTTGATTTCGGTTGAAACTAGATTACACAAAGCAGTCTGCTAGAAGTTTAAGTAGGGAGGAAGTCTTTTACACCAAAACACATTCCTAAACAATAGCAATTATCTGACTTTGCCTATCTGTATATGCAGCATCCAGCAAAGGCATGAAAAACAAATACATTTTACATGCAAAGGTAACCCACTGTTTACAATGTTACATTTAGCTATGGATTGTTTGCAAAACATGCATACTCACTGGCATCCCTCTGATGTGAAATTGAAGAAGTTTTTACGACACATGTCACATTTTGACCCAGTGGTGCTGTTCTTACATGGGCACACACCACTAACATCATCACACTGCAGGTCTGAAGAACCACTTGCATTACATTTACACTCAACACAGCCCTGTCCTGATTGAAAACCATAGTAGGTTGCATTGCACCTGCTGCATGTCCTTGTTACAACACCGGGCCTACATGGACATTGACCAGATACAGGATCACAGACCAGATCTGATGAGCCCACACCACTGCATCCACAAGCTGAGAGGAAACAGAGATGATGTTATCTTGTTTCAATGGCTTCCATTTGAATCAGAACTAAGCATGAAGGCATGAACAGTCTCATTTCATAAGTTCTCTATCATTTTGCTGTACATACCTGTACATCCACTTCCAGTAAAGTTAAAATATCCTGGTTTGCAACGATCACATGCATGTCCTGTCACTCCTGGCTTGCAGTGACACTGACCTCCTTGCTTGTGACAGGTGGTACCATTTTTAGTGCCAGTACTGTTACAAGAACAAGCTATAAAAACAAACAAAAAAACATGAGTTAAAATGTGGTCACTCAAATCAAGTGATATATGTTTAAAATCAGTTTAAAAAAACAACCTGCTCAGAAGTACATGTAAAATGTACCAACAAAAGTATTAACAAGAAAAAATAGGAAGTATACCATAATGATAAACATCCTGGAAACTACAGTGCTAGTCATACACATGGTCTCTATGAGCTTCTTCCATTTACATTAAACCTTGAGAGAAGGTGGGATGAGACCATTTCATTCATCATGGTTCATGTTTATACAGCTGTGTACTTTAAAATATTTGTTAGATAATAACAAGTTTTCAACTTGCAAAGACAGGAGACTGGTACCCTCTCCATGTGAACTGTCAATGTGATCAACTGCCTTCTTGGCCAGTGTTGAGACAACTGCCAGTGTCACACCTCAACAAAAATTATCCAGAAATCAAAATTCTCTAATTACAATAATTGACTTAAATTATCCCTAACACCACTTACCAATAGCTCCATCAAACACTTCAGCCATTGCAGAGAAGGTAACATTTTGACATACTGCTGTGTCAAAACCACTTTGAGACCCAGATATGGTGGTGGATTTGTTCCAGCAATTTTCAATCTGTTGCAGTGCCATGCCATGAACAGAACCATATCTGTTAGCAATCTCATAAATCCTAACATCTCTCACATTCGGAAGTAAAATTAAAGAGTCTATTTCAATGGATGTGTTTTGGTACATTCCACTGACATAGCTCAAGTTCAAATGATACACTTGGCCTCTTACAAAAGACACAGCCTCCTCTGATATCCAAGCTAATCCAACTCCATAAGGCACATCTGAGATCGAAAAATTATTTGACTCAGAGCAATTTTTTTCATTGCAAGAACTAATAGAGAGTAGAAGTGATAAGTTGGCTTTCTCAGTGTGGGTGTAGCGAATAACTATGTAGAAGTCCCTGAAGCTTGTGGATAAGTTGACGTTGAAAGAAATAAATTGGTTGAATCCAATTTTTCCATAGCCCCTTCCAGTAAATTCCTGGTCCACCCCAGTGAAATTAGAGGTGGCCTCATAATTGCCCATAGCATCTTCAGCTTCATATTTCAGGTGGTCAAAGGAAGCAACATAAAACCCTGCTCTAACTGCAGTACACCGTTCTCCTTCAATATGGCTTCGACAAAGGCAAGTTCCTGGAAAATAAGATGTAAGTTAATTTTTCAGCCTATAAAGAGGTTAATAAGAATAATAAAATATTGCTTCAGTTCTAACTTCACACTATGGAAAGTCCATGACTTACTGAAAACTAAATGTCGATTTTCTTATCAAATTTCACTTCTAGGAGGCAATTTCAGTTCTTCCAAGACATTGGGTTTGTAAAATTTGTATATGTCTAATTATACATAGGCAAGATGGGGTAAAACATTGATATGAAAAAGAAAAAAATAGTTCAGTTTCTTTTTCAGCGTGAATTGAGGAGAGCATATTGCATCTTGAGAGGATAGATTCAGTAAGACATAGTTCAAGTTTGAAGCCTATAAAACAAAATTAAATGCTGCACCAAAATTTTGTCTAATCATTGACACTAACCATTCATTTTTTCACAGATCTCCTGTACACTTCCACCATAGTCACAGTCACACTGAAGACAGTCACTTTCAATGGCTTTTGGAAATGAGTAATAACCATCTTTGCACTCTGAGCAAGTACGTTGATGAATATTATTCTTGCATGGACACTCCCCTAATATCTGATTACAGCTTAAGCTTCCATTCACTGTTCCATTACCATTACAACTGCACTCTACGATAAAAGCCAAAATGACAAAATGAAAGGAGGATAACAGGTTGAACCATTGGAGTTGGTAATGATTGTTAAGCACCAAATACTACAGTGTATGTTTTCCTGCAGATGACAGCTGCAAAATACTGCACTTTCTTCACCATCACACTATTTCAACCCTTTTCCTAAGTCTAATGGTTGCAATAGTTGCTCATTACTCATTATTATTTTGTGAAACATTATGAGAGATTTTCAAATCAAAGGACCTAGTAACTGAATGTCACTTCATCACCAAGACTACAGCCTGTGATCGTTGTAAGACTAAATTGCCAACAATTTATTCATGACTTCCCTTAAGAATTTTAAGGAACTTTGTCACAGAGAATTAACAAAAAGCTTTTTGAAAAAAGTTACGTGCCCTAAAGATAATTTTTACAGAACATGTACTTTATTACCATCAGGAATGCATCCTTTGCGTTCTTACTCTGATTAAAATAATATTTACAAGGATAAATCTAGCCGTGTGTGAACACAACTCAAGTGGATTAGCATAAATCACTTACCTCTACAATCCCCTAATAGGGGTAGTTCAAAACCCCAAAAGGTGTCCGCACAATGATCACACTGCCGACCTGTCACATTTTGCTTGCATTTGCATTGTCCTGTTGTCTGATTACATGTTCCATTGTTGACAATTCCAAACATGAAGCAGTCACAAGCTGAAATTCCCAAAAGATAGCACAGAATTGACATGTCAATCTAACTTATGCAAGTCGATTGTATATGTAAAATAAGTTATTAATTTCCTGGAAAATAAACTTAAAGTACACTAGTATCAATAGAAAACCCCATAGCTTAGTCAGTGGGTTCAACTTGCCTCCTATGGCATCAACTACATCAAAATCCAGAAGTACCTTTGCAGGTTTCCATGCCAATATCATACAGTTATATCACTAGGCACTAACTTTTCAGTACTTACGTAGGCACACTTCAGGATCATTTAGTGGCTTGCTCATATTGCGATAAAACTTTTCACGACAACGTTCACAAAACATCCCTGTGGTGTTATGGTAACAGTCGTCACAGATACCATGATTAAGGGTTTTGTTGTAGTGACAACTATCAGCATGATCGTAACACAAACATTCTGAAAGAGCAACACAAATGATCAATTAACAAACATCATGATAAGATGACTAATACCTGGTCTGACTTAGTAGAACTGTGAACTGGTATTAATGTATATTTTTGCTCTACAGTTGACTCTTGCATTGTTCTACTCACTATTATGGACACCCTGCCATTTTGGGCAAGAGCCAGCTCCCCGGCAAAACACACAAACAAACAATTAAAACAAAACCCCCTTATTACAGAGTCTTGCTATTAAAGAAATGTGGACACTTATGTGCCCCAAGCATGACATTTCACTTATTTTTCTCTTGCTATAGTATACACTTAAAAATCCTAACTCACATAACATAATGCAACATTACAATAGAGGAAAATAAAGAAACCATTCTTCAATTGGGTGCAAACATGAGAATTTCATGCTTGCAACCAAATCTTTTTCCAGTTCATGAGGTCACATGAGAAACTTAATGTTTGAGTAGTTACATATTATCTCATTTGTTTAGAGACAAACCAATTTTTCTTCTCTTGAACCCCCCCATTATGGTTTCTTGCCAGTACCAACACTAAATCTCCCCTTCTAGGTGTCCACAATAACAGAGTCCACTGTAACTAGATATTCCATTGACATTAAGACTATGAAGAGTCCATGTTAAACTGCAAGTGAAAGCCTTGAACACAAAACAGATGTACAGTAACCATCACTACTTTGACATAAATACTTATATTAAATATAAATATATTTGTTTATTTATATTTTGAAGAAAATGTACTGCCTGAGTAAAGATAAATCCTGATTTATGAGGAAAAATTATATAAGATGTTTCTTAGGGCCAAATTTACATAAGTAAAATTTTTGTGTGACACATTTATTCAACACTTCAAAATGCAATATTACGCACGATGCCAATACCACCATTCAGTTTGTGATTTTTTTCGCCCGTTTCTACCACAAAACCTCGCTGAAATAAGTAAATCGTTTGTATATCATTAACTGCTCTTGGTAACGGTTACTCCATTACAATCACAATTAAAAATTATTCTGAGTAGTCCAGGATAGTACTCTTGTACTCCACGGAGACTCCACTCACATAGAGATCAAAACAAACATATATTTCCTTTTCTACAAGATTACCAGCTTTATTTGTTAATGTAGAGCATTATCGGTTTCCATCAGTAACGGTGAAATTAACACCTTTCTGGTAGACGCGTACTGCTTTCCATCAATAGAGAGCTTGATTTACCAATAAGAATTATCTAAACAGTATGGTATAACTAATGGCCTCGAATAAAAATTGCATGTTACTCGAGGTAGTACACATGTTATTCACGGGATAGAAGGTTCTCGTTCATGAAAGCCTGGTTCAATGTGTCTACCTGCTCCTACAATTTAAATTTTGTGTGAAATAACATCAATCATTCTAAACTCCCATGGGGTTTAGACAACAAAGTTGTTTAAGCAATCTCAAGAGAAAGCACCGCGGCTCCCTTCACTTGATCAGCTGGGAGCCGATTGTTTCCAGCGAAAATTGTCAAGGAACACGTAACCATTTTTTCTAATCATGTCTCGAAGTTATAAACATGGACGCAACGATGTTAATTATGAAAAGTTCACGTTATAATAGGGATTTGGTCCGATTTACGCATAGCTCGCAAACTAGAGGAAATACCTGTGTATCCCACAGCAATAAGGCGAGAAGAACAATACAATATTCAAGTATTATTTCTGTGCACTTACCTTCGCACGGATTAGGTTCGCTGTTTGAGTATGCCGGCCTCCAGGCTTGATTGTTGAAGAGTGGTTTACACCTCTCACAATCTTCACCCGCTGTATTGTGTAGACAATCACAAAGTGATCCATTCGTATACGGGAAATCGCAGTACTCTGCGTGCCCGTGGCACTGACATCGGGCATTCACTCTAATATCTGCGATTGAATAAAAGTACTGATTAAAGATGTTTTCGACTACATTATCAACATTCTCCAGTCCATCTGTACCAGGATACAACAATCGCAACCGAAGATCCGTAATCGTGAAGTATTCTTGCAGTGTTCCGTTCCAGAAGTCAGCTTTCTCGTAACGTCTCAAAAAGTCAAACAGCACCTGGCCGCCTTTTTGAGGCGTTGCAAAGCTGTAGTCTTGCACACATTGAATACCAAAGTTACCCTTTGTTATGCTTTCGACAGGCGTGTTAGATAAGTTGAATTTCTCCTGGCAGTCGTCGGCGTAGTATTGCAAAGGTGTCCACGTTAATCCTTTATCCGCAGACTTTTCCAGAATCATTTTAAACGGTCGAGGAGAGTTAAAAGTAATACGAATTTCTCCTGTGATAGCATAACTCTTGTTGAAGGAAAGAGTAACATCTACCACGAATGGTTTGTTTGTGTTGTTGTTATTCTTGTACCATTCCCACCAAGTTACTGATTGCCAGCTCGTTTCTAAGTCACCATCGGTCATCTTGTCCACCGAATGGTTAGTGCCGCTACATAAGGTGCAATCTCCGTTCAAGGGTTCGAAATGGCAGTAATAGGCCGGTGGATTTCCGCACGTACTTGTGGCTTTCACAGTGTGTTTCACTAACCGGGCTGCATTCACAGGCCCAGGGACACATACGTTTGCCATCGAACATTCACAAGCCACCTCCGCAAAAAACGCCGCCAGGATCGAACATATGGTCGCGATGTGTTTCATTAGAGTCATGATCACCTCCGATTCGACGATTTTCAAGTCCGATGTGGCTCAATTAGCTAGTTCTCGATGAAATCGAATGTGGCTGATCAAATTGACTGACTAATATTTCTCGCAAAAGTAACGAAGTTGTTGTTAAAGCTAAGCTTTTAAAACGAATAAAGGAGCGCATTCCCGAGTTGCTCCTTTTGTTAGAAAAGCGTTGCTATGATACGCGATGCACTATTTGAATGACCTCAACTTTCAAAAACAGAAGACAGAAAGTTTACATAAGCCACACATTGGATAACGTTGCGCAAGCTACAATTCATCGACAGTTTTCCGCCGAAGTAATGGTGGTGAATCACAGCAATATTGAATTTTAAAGTTCTTCTCTTCTAATCGGCTGCACGGCAGCACTGGGCAAACATAGGCCATCTCTCTAAAACAACGTATCGCCGAAATGGTGACACAGGAGCCAGTGATCTATGAGTTCTGCAAAAATATAGCATTTTATTCATAAATCAAATGATGTTGATGAGCAAAAGTAAAATTAAAGACTTAACAACAAAAAGCACTTTTCTCCATAAAGTTTACTGACCTTTCCTCAAAAGGAACAATGAACTTCCTTCGTCGCATTCTTATCAAAGTTCGTTTCCAGGGGTTGAATCATGTAATCCTACCGCTTAATTTTTCAGTCGGCCCTGGATATTTTCTTCAAAGCAAGAGTCACCACATTTACTTCTTTTTTTCTCACTGATTCCCTGTATAATCAAATTTGGTATCTCGCTATCAGGTTGTAAGGTAATTTCAAACTGATCTTGGAACAGAAAAAATCTTCGATCAGGACGGTCAGAGAACACATCTTTTATTGAGGGACCACAGATACCTACAGTGGAATACAGCTGTTGGTGGATCTTAGTACCCAGTAATGACGCAACTTTTGATAAATTACTCTCTGACATACGCCAAATCATTAACAAATATTAGCAACATTAGCATTATCAAAATGATACTAACTAATTTCAATTGTATTTACAGGCGTTCAGTTTGTAAACGGGGCATGACGGTAGCACAGACCTGTTGCAAACCTCACTTCTTTCTATGTTCTGCGCCACGCTTGCGACCCATTTTAACAGAGTCATGTTTACAAATTGAACGCCTGCACCCTGCTACAACTGATCACGAAGAATCGCATTCTCACGGTTATCCCTTGTAAGACCTCGAATTTTGAGTTCTTTAATTTCCATAACGAGGATGCCAACACCGAATAACTGAATTAACAGACCTCTTTTCCGGATCGAGAGTTAAAAGCAAACAATCTTGATTGGAATCTTTAAGGAGCTTTTTACTGACTTACACTGTCTGTAATTAGCACATACTTAACCTCGCTCGGTTACCTCACCTACCTGGGGTCCCCCACCTCCATGTAAACAGGCCCTTAGTCGAACAGCCTGCGGAACTTGTAAGCAGTCTTAATTACATCAAGGGCCAAAGACCGAAAAACTGGCCATAAAACTTTGTAGTTAACCGGCTACAAAGATACTCCATGTCTCAGTTTAAGTCTTGATGTGTTGTTTTGACACAGTCAAAAAGAAAGAAAACCTGAAAAATCTCTCCAGGCTGTGCTGAAGTGGTCTGATCAGTAAAGTTGTGTTACTCAATACCAAAAGGGCTTGCGTAAGGCCTTGTGACTGTCCGCAATGTCCCATGGATGTTTGGTTACATAATCTAGTTTTTCAGCTCCTCTCTATTAGCAAAGTTAGCAAAGCATAAAGGAAGGTAGAGACCTTACTAAATCCTTATATTTCTGAATATCAGACCGAAGCTGGTGAATCCGCTTTTTATAAATTGCCATCTTTGTCTTCTGTAGTTGAAGCTCTCTTTTTAACTCCTCTAACTGGGGCTGGAGTTGAAGCCCGTCAAATTGCTGTCGGGCTGAATTCACCCCCTCCCTGAGAGTGGGCAGATCGTCCACTCTGACTCGAGGCAAACCAGAGCTTTCATTCATCACGCGTCTAATCAAAATAATTAGTTGATGCACAGTAGCGTTTGTATGAGCAGCTCTATGAAGAATAATGTGGCCATTGTTTGACAAGTTGGAGGCTTTTGTCGACAGGTTTTGACAGAGGTTCTGGATGGGTTCTATATTTCGAGCCATGAAGTCTTCCATAGTAGCGTTACCTACCATGTTCACTCCAGTTGTCTCGTTCCACAATTTATACGCCAGGCGGAGAGCCTTCTTCACGACCTTTGTAAGCCACAAAAAGTAAAAATTGATTACTCCACTGGTTGAAAACCAAAAAGTTTACAGGTATCCATTTCTGTTACTAAACGCGTACACAAACTAAGTTATCAGCCTTAAGAACAAGCATCCTTTTCACGTGTTTTTTAGGTTAGCGGTAGTAAGGCGATTGCATACTGCTACAGGTTTGGTATGGAGTAGAGTTCCAGCCATTACACACTGAGTTTGATTTAATCAGTGAGCTTCAACCATATGATTACCGACAAAAAAATCGCCACAGAATAGCTGGAGACAAAAATTCTTGATGTAACTTCCTTCACTGCTTACCACTCTAACGTCTATTGTTGTTGGTTAGAAGACAATATTCAAACTATCACGAAACAACTTGTACGCTGTGTGTTCATTAAAATAATTGTTGGGGTCGAAAATACAATACTTTACTCACCAATTACATCATGACAAACTAACAGGGAGCATACCTGCTTTTCGGAAGCAGAAGATTTATCAACCACGTCTCCAAGTTGCAGAGCCTCCTCAGCCGTTTTCAGCGAGTTTGCAGAAGATTCATTCACTGCAAAAACATTCCTTAAAATGTCGTGAGCGTTGGTGCGAGCGGAGGAAACAGTTAACAAGGACCTGTTGGCAGAGGCCTGGACCTGACGAGATTCAGCTTCAAAGTTGCTCGCGACATTCAACATTCTCTTCGCATGTTCATGCACCTTGTTAGCTCTTGAGACAGAAGCCTGTGTGGAACTTAATGCAGCCTGGGATCTCTGTAGAAGCTGTGTACCATTTAACAACACGTTTTGTACTTCCTCTTCCAGATGTACCGATCTTTCTATGGCAGCGTGAACCTGACCAGCCACAGCCGCACTGGAATGATATAGTTCGCTGGTTTGATTGAGGAAATGCGCTGCCAGATTTCTTGCCTCAATTGTCTTTCTTTTCAAATCTTGTAACACCTATATTTATCAAAATAATCACATGTAATTCAGTATCCATTTCCACCAAGGTCTTCTCTCGTGATACGTAGTCAATCCCAACTAAAGCGACGAATGAGAAAGTGAATCTAGTTTTTCGATCATATTTGATATAACGGATTTTTCGGTACATCTATATTTGACTTACTAAAGTACTCACGTTAATACAGTAAACTTACACTGCTCCTGTTAGGGTTTGGTTGACTAGCCTCGGCTATCATTGTTTCACTGTCATTATACGCTTTACTAGCACTGGTGAGTTTGCTTAACACCAATGCCACTGTTTGCTCTCCAAGAGTATTTGCTGCTGATACGTTTTCATACAGTGGCTGCAGCAGATTAGTCAGTTGAACCTGGGTAGAATTCGCATCTTGTGCTTTTTCAGTAGCATTGCTTGCTGTCTCCAATGCGGATTCTACACGCGCAAAAATTGTCCCATTAATTGCGACGGTGCGATTTTTATGTTCAATCACACCTTCTGCGACACCTATCAACTCCTTTGCTACGAGCGCCAGGGATCTGGACAACACTTCGTTCTGTTCTAGTTTGTGTCTCATAGGAGTTCCCAATAAGCGGGCTGCCTCCCTGACTACATCACGAATCTGCGTAACAGTGCTTTCGATTTCTTTTCTATTGGCATCCACTACAGCTGCATAATAAAGTGTGTGATTCACATAAGTTGTCTCAGTGTGGTTTAGGTTGGTACTCAAGTCGTGGCATGCAACTGCAAACGTTAGCCACTGAGATGTTAAATTTCCTTCTATCTCCAATGCTCTGCTGATTGTTTGGGTAAGTACGCTGACTTCCGTGACCAGCTGGTGCAATCGCTCCACAAATGTGAGATTGTGAAGTAATGCAGGATGTTTCATAAGAGCCGAGAGATCATCTTCTATGTCTAGGAGCCGGGTGCGAACAACATTCACATCCTCTTGGATAGAAGAGTAACAGGAGGAACATTCTGAAAAAGTGACATTAATGAAGTAAAAATTCAATGTAACTTAGAATTATCAACTGAGTTGATAACGTAAATAGGCCACCATAAAGAGTTTTAAAGCTGATTTTTCGAGCGTTAGAAACTTACCCCCTTTATTCAGATGTAAAAAGTCAGTCGAATTATAGCAGAAAGAAACAAAATAATTTCGAATGATGGAACAGAATATAAAGTTCCAAGACGCTCTTTACCTCTACAGCTGAACAAACTGTCTGAAGTATTCCAGCTATTTTCCATACACCTGTCACAGCGCCTGCCCCCTATTCTAGCTGTTGTGTTACACTCACATTGACCAGTCACTTGGTCGCATAAGGTTGTGTTTCCAAAGGCAGTTCCAACAGGGTGACAATCACAGGCTAAAGAATATACACTGAGAATGAGTGACAACTTAAATGTAATTTTTGGTGTGACGAAACATTACATTTAGAAAGTTTGTAACGCCTTGAAACTATACTAGTTAATAATGCACTGGCAGGCAAACCAACAATTTTTAACTCAATTAACTTTGATTTTCAAACGTCTTCTTGGTAAGGTTGATAAGAGTGTTCAACACAGAAAGTGGATATGTGTAAAATGCTTAAAAATGGTGAAGAACAAACTGGTATATCACTTGGATTCAAATAAGTTAATTCAAATTGCTCATCATTTCCGTTGAATCAGCTTAAGCTCAAAGACTAGCTAGAGACATGCACAGGTAACTACTTATTATTCAGCAAAAATATCACGGGATGCTACGCCAGATAAGCAACCAACATGTGTAAAGAGTACCCTTTGGTACCTCTGCAACCATTTTCTGACAGTCCCCAATAGCCAGGCCCACACTGAGTGCATTCTGGTCCCAGCACATTATTTGTACACAAATGGCAGCGGTCACCATAGGTACCCACTTGACAGTTGGTGCACGCCCCAGTCTCCCTGTCACATTCTGTACTCCGGTTATTACAGGAACAAAGAACACAACGGCCACTTGGCCCACTTCCATTCACCTCACGAGTGTACCCTAAGGAAAAAACAAAGAAAAAACAAAAACAATACCGGTGAGTATTATAAATATGTAATGGAAGTTTTTTGTATCAATGTTTCTTAATGTAAAATGATCAAGGCTAGTTATTCAAAGCTAACAAGTGCCTGTATAACAAGTTAAGGCTCTGTTACACTACAAACTCATGAAGAGTGGATTAAATGTAGGTTCAGGAGAGAAAATAAACATTATTGGTTGGATTGTAATGTTTCCACCAAATGACTCTTAAATCTTCAGTGTTTCAGTCTTTGACTCCTGTCTCTGTTCAATAAGAGAAAGTTAAAGTCGATGAAAAGAGTAGGTAGGAACGGTAGGTAGATATAACGGGTAGGAATTACTCAAGTCTTTAATTACATTTATAACGTCAACACAGCCTTTCACACTGATTTAAAAGAAAAATACTTCTGCTACTTACCTGGCGCACACAATTCACACGATAGCCCTGAGTAGTTTGTGTGACACGTAGCATTTTCTACAAATCCAACCGAAACTTCACCTGGTATACCTCGCTCATTCACGGCAGTCTCCAAAGTTACCTCCTTGAAAGTCACGGTACTCTGTGGGAAATACGAGGCACGGAGCTTGAGAGATGTCAGCCCAGCCAAAATGGACTGGAACTCCAGTGATGATACCGACTGCCCATCAATCACGTGTGTTTCATCTAGTATCACGTGATATGACGAGACGTTAGGAGAGGGGGAGGGAATAAAGTTGAGCGCCACTTCTTTAGAGCCACTGGTCAGGATGACATCTCCATCTGCTGCAGCCGGGTTTTGTCCATTACCAGGATCTTTGACGTCTATCTGTCAAAAAAAATAACAAACGTTTACATGTAGAGTATCTTAATGATTTGTGGGGAATGCATAGCAGCCATGATTTCTGTGGAAGATGTCATAAAACTATGCCAATATCAAGAACAAATTATTGCTGCTAATGTTTTCTTATCTCCCCCTGTAAAAAGCAAACTGACTGATGATGAATTCTCATTTTAATAACAAGGTTCTCTGAGCATTTCAGCAACAGATAGGCATAACTAAAAGAAACAAATTTTGAACAAATTCACATGTAACCATTTGTCACATCCATTTTCCCCAAGAAAGTGAATGCAGCCGAGTAATCTTTGTAACAATATCACAGGGTACCTAATCTCAGAGGGTTTATCAAACCTACTTTCAGGGTACATTTTACCACAAACCACACTGTCTTTTAACCTTGTATGAAACGCAGATTTACTTTGACCAAAATTCACTCTTTATTTGCCCCCAGTAACAAAATTACAAACTGGATATGTGACAGGTACAATTTACCCATTGTACACCAAATGCATGCATGATAGTCACTTTTGTTGAGCCACTCTTCCTTAACGTTAGAGTTTGCCATCTAAATATTATTATATAGCCCTCCCCATGTGAATTAAATCACCTAGATATCCTTACTTTGACATGTAGTCTCTGGCCATATGACCTGAACTGTGTTCCAAGAAATAAGGAAGGTGCACTAATGTACATTACAGGTGGCACAAGAACAGAGGTAACAACCAAGCCATTGGATGCTGAGTCAACAAATGGAATCACATCACCTGTCCTGTTTACCACCACCCAATCAAACTCTGAAAAACAAGAAATTAGAATACTTTTCTCTAAAGAAACAAACATGAAAAACAAATGCTTCGTTAAGCCACTTTATTTCAAAGGATACATATCTAGCAACATACACAAGATCCAAGCATTTTCATCATCTTATATGCTTTGAAATATTGTAGCCAGTTTGCATCTATGTTCCCATTTAGCCTGCACAGCTGACAGCATTGTCAAATGCAAGGCTACCTTAGAATAGTGTTGGTCCCAAAAATCTAGCAACTGTATACCATTCCTTTTCCTCAGATGAGCTACCTTGTCTAATAACTGGGCTAATTTAGATATAATAAGCTTTTGTTTCCAATGACAGAACTACAACTGACAACTAATTGTTTCATTATTTATATATGTCATCATTATTACATTACATGACAATTATTTCTTCCAGGGTTGCAAATACTGCATCTGTCACAAGTACCAAGAAACATTTTTTTGCTTGCTTTTTTTTGGTACATTGATTGAGTAGAATATTGATTGAAGTGATGCTTTTAGATATTTATTAAAGAATAGCTTGTAATGTAAACTAGCTAGTGTAAAATGTGGCAGAATCAAAAGCACAGATATTACCTGTTTTATTTTCAAATTCATTTAATATGGCTGATGCAACAAATCCACTAGCTGATTTACAACTACTCGCTCTGCCATAACCAAAACAAGACAGACATCCCTGCTCATTAGCACTATCCAAATTAAATGAGCCATCTTTACAGATGTCACAGTTGTGTCCTTCAACATTGGCCTTGCACTGGCACTTTCCAGTTGTCAAATGACAGGCAAAATGCAAAGACCCCGCATTAGAACACTGACAACCTGCAAAAACACAGTTAACTTTTTAGTAACAAGTATACTGTGATACAGCTTATCCAGACCTCTTAAAAAATTGCTTAGGGTCATTCACATTTACCCCTATCAAAAAACAGTTATTTAGCAAGTACAAAAGATATTAATGGAAGAGGAATCAAAAAGATACAAAGAATGAACAGATCCAAACTAGCAACAATTTTAAATCTTATTTTTATTACCTGTTATTGACAAAAAAGCTTGGCAGAGGCTATCAATCAACAAAGAGGTGAGAGAAGACCCAATAGGAACAAGAATTGTTTTTAATGTATTGGAAGTATCTATCTTTTTTCAAACTGATTCATCTAACTCCATGCATCTAGTGGTGTTCTAATGGTGACAAGTACAAAAAGTTAGCTGTTTTCTTACGTTTACATCCTGTTGAAGAAAATCCATAGTATCCATTATTACAGGAGTCACAGATACGTCCCACAACTCCTGGGTGACACTGACACTGGCCTCCATAAGCTGTACATTGTGTACCACTAACACTACCAACAGGATTACACCTGCAGGCTGAAATCCAACAAAAATGAAACAGCAACAATCAAGATCTGAACAGACTGTGATGTTCTTGAAGTGAAACAGCCTTCTCATAAATATAGATAGAGAGGGCCCTTTTAAAAAGGGAAAGTCCTATGGTTAAAATTACCTCTTTATATTAAACATGTTGCTTAAGATGCCTAAAAATGTAGGGTAAAAGTCTTGTTCGCTGATATGTTGTGATTTTTTGAAACTATAAGAAAAGCAAAAGTTTCAGTATTTTCCATCAACCTAAACACAATGGACACACGGCACGAGCATTTGATCTATCACATAGAAAACAACATGTACTGTTACATGCTCAGTCATGAGACTACAGAATGAGATAAATTACTAAAATTATTTCATTTAATGTGCACCTTCTTCCTTTGTTAACCAAAACGTACAGCTTCTGCCTTGTTTTCAAGTGAAAGATTGGCATGAGTGAATTATTCCCAATACAGGAGAAGGAAATTGATGAAGGGAAGGGAGAAAAGTCAGTAAGAGAGGAAATGAACTTACCCAAGGTACCATTATAGATTTCTGTACTTGCAGCAAACACCAGTTTGTTGCAGTAAGCTGGCTCTGATGCTGCCAGAGACAAAGAAGCTTGAGCACAGCTATGTAACTGATCTTGAGTGTCTCTTTCTGACTCGATATAAGCTCTGGTAGTATTTACATCAGGAAGAAAGACCAGTGAGTCAACATGAACAGAGCAGTTCTCAATGTCATTGGTACTGTTATATGTCAGTGAGAGGTTGTAGACTTTGCCAGTCAATAGTGTTACAGTTTGAGGTGACCTCCATGTTTTCCCTGATCTTTCTGGTTGCTTCTCCATTAAAAGATCAAATTCAATGCTGGTATTTTGGCCAGTACTTGTGATGCCCAATACAAGCTTCGCAGAAAAATCAAATGTACAACTTTGGGTGATACTGTAACGAAGAACTGCATAGAACTGGTGGCTGGTTAACACTTTCGCATTATCAATGTAGGCATATTGCCCCGTATAGAGAATGGCAAAACCATGCCCACTGAAGTCTACTCCATAACCCTCAGATGGAGTCAAAGTTGTGAAGGTACCATGCATATCTTCTAGTTCAAACTGGATGAAGTCCAAGGATGGATAGAAATGTTCCTGCTGGGATCTTTCACACTCGCTTCCTTCTACACCAGGGCGGCAAGAACAGGTGCCTAAGAAATCAAATGTAAGTGCTGACCAGGTGAAAATTCAAGTTAAAAAAATCTGAATTAAATAGTTTTGCTGGTGGAATTTAAGATTTTGCATTAAATTTATTACAAAAGATATTCTAGCAGGGTTTCCTCCCTGGTATGTTTAATCTATTCATACCAGTTTGGATAATAATGAACTTCTGACTAACAAAATTATTTTGTTCTTCAAGATTGAGGTTTCAGTAAATCACTCCAAACATAAAATATGCAGCAGTTACAGAAAGGAGAAACTACGACACAATAAGCTCCACATGAAGTTCTCTGCCAGGGAAAAACTAATCTATCAGGATTATGAAGATTAAAAATTATAAACTTGGGATACAAGTTTCTAAACCAAATATCAACTCAAGACTACTCACATCACAGTAAATACCAATGGGCCATACCATTAATCACTGTTCAAAAGATAGGAACTTGAAAGTTACCAACCTGACAATTTGTCACATCGAGGGAATGCCCCACCTAAATCACAGGGACACCTTAGACAATCTGAATCCTTGGTTAGTGGAAACAGGTAAAAGCCATCTTTACATTCCACACAGTACCTGCCCTGTACAGATTCCTTACATGGACAGTCCCCAGTATACTGGTCACACTGTAAAGTGTTGTTCACTGTTCCCAAGATATCACATCCACAGGCTGAAGCAAAACAATCAAAAAATTCTTTGTATTGAGAATTATGAGACTTGCAAACCAAGCCATTTGTTTTAAATTATTGTTCTTCAAAGAGAAAAAAGTCAGAGTAAAACCCTTAAACTTAGATTTAAAAAGCAAATGTGCTCAAAAAGAATAATACATTAGACAAAACATTTCAATAATTGTGACTTTTTAGGCATGTTGTGGAAGTTGACCTTTGCATTCACCAGCTGGATTTCCTCTGTAACCCCAGTATCCTGGAATACACTGATCACACTGTCGTCCAAACACATTCTCCTTACACCGGCACTGTCCAATCACCTGCGTGGGTGTTGCCTCCTGTAGGCATGTACCATCATTTGTAATACCTTCTGGGAAACAGTTACAAGCTGCAAAGAAAAAAAAAAAAGAAACAGTTACTGTAACTTAGGATTAAAGGCGCTTTTATCTAAAATGAACAAGCCTATTGGTTTCAAGCAACACATTAATGAAAATATCTTAACCAGCTTGTAAGCCAAGTACAACTAAGTCCTTAATTCTTGTAATTAAAATCAATTTGCCAGCTAATCTTACCAATGCATATGTTTAGATCTTGTAAAGGCACATTTGCATTCCTATAGTACTTTGGTGAACATGCTTCACATTGTAATCCTTTGGTATTGTGTTGACAACTGGTACAAACACCATAGCCCAGAGTATCATTGTATATACAGGACAATCCATGGTTATTACATTCACATTCTACATCAAACCAAATAAAACACATTTAGCCAATGAATTTATAACCAGTAAAAAATCTATTTTTAGATTTTGCATGCTAAGGGAAATGAAAATTTGTTCTGAATAATAAAGTTAATTGGTGATCACCTTTGCATTCATTTGCATGACTCGCATTTGCTGGCATCCATGGACGATTGTTGAACATTGGTATGCACATTTCACAATCCTGTCCCATTGTATTATGCTCACATTCACATGTTTCCTCCATGCGTGGTCCTGTACAATATTGTGCATGCCCATTACAGTCACACCGTCCTGTTATTACAATATCTGAGATTGCATAATAATACTTGTTGAGTACATCCTCAGTCTGAAATACTTTTTCAAGGCCATCTGTGTAAGGATATTCAAGTCTGACTCGTACATTTGTTGCTAACATGAAATTCTGGATCTCTTCATCAAAGTAACGACAACTGTCATCATAGCGCTTATCAAATCTGTACTCCACCTTTCCATATCTTGGTGGGAACTGTCCACTGTAATCCTCAGTGCAGGTTGCTTCAAATAGATTGTTCTTCGGAACAGGTTCCATTTCATCCATGTTGTAATACAAGGGACACTTAAAAGCAAAGTACTGTAAAACTTTCCATGTTTTACCATAGTCCCTTGACTTTTCCAGAAACATGGCCATTGGTCTCTCATTGTAAAATCTCACTATGATACCACCAGATATGTGGAACCTTCTGCCAAAAGACAGCGTTATGTTTACCTTCAAAGGATTGAACTGGTTTGACATTCCAAGTTGGTTTGTGTCCCACCATGTTTGAGACTGCCACCATGTTACATCTTCAAGGAAATATGGAGTATCAAATTCCTTATCAACTATGAATACTGGAGAATGCCTTTTATCTGTTTTATTAGCATCACACTCAAAGCACTTTTGTCCAGGGCCAAGCTCACAGAACCCACTAGCTGGGTTACCACATGTATTTGTTGATGAAACATTCCTTTTGTAGGCCATATTGACTGGACTTGCGATGCAAGGACGTGGATTCCTTCCAGAATCGTAGCATCCATTAAACTTACAAGTTGTGGCAACTGTTGATGTGTTGATAAGATACAAGAAGAAATAAATAACCACTAGATAAAATAGCATGTAATTTTTCATTATGAAATAATTATTTCTTCTCAGCGAATGCGAAAAAATGCTAACTAGTAATCTTCCTTAAATATGTTATGTAATGGCGGCTGTCAAGGTAATAACAGCTGAATTCAGATGACACCGAGTAGAGCGCGTTAAACATTGGCATGACAGGGCTAAATTGACAGGGAATTCTCCAGTATGGTATTCCATTTATTGCAAATCATGCTGATTATTTATTTAAGAATTGTAAACATTTTTAAATATTTGTTGTTGTCATTCATATCTACAGTACAGAACTTGGACTGCTCAATAATGTAATAGCAGTTGAGCTCAAAGTGTAGTAATGGATGACGATCGCTTTTCTGAATTTTAAAATTGTAATGGTTCAAACGCAAGAAGGTTAATCACAAAACAGTAAGTAGAATTTACTAGAAAGTATTGTGACATGTGGAAAATATTTACCTTTATTTCCATGGCGTACCAGCTTGACGCGGCGGTTATGTGCGACAGGTACTTGGAGCTCGGCCAGCAAATTAACTTCCTTCGCTCGATTTTGTCACCGACGTTCAATATATTATTTCGCTCAAGAATATTCATTTTACAGCTAAATCACTTTCTAAGATTAATTTCTATAACTAAGTCTTACAAAGAGTGTTGTCTCCCCAAGTTCCCTTGCAGAGCCACAGCGCACACTCAAATTTTCCGCCATTTTCGGGTGTCACGAAAGCTAAGACCTAATAGGACCTAGGACCCCTCGAAAACTAAAACCCCCAGAAAACTTTTACATATGGGCTGGTATGGGATATTTTAAAAGAAAGAAGAAGCCAAGATAATCTTTTCAATCTGGGGGAGCTACAACTTAGAGATCGTGAATTTTATTTGAGGTGTATACATGCAGGCTTAACTGAGCTGCAAAAAGTAAACGTTGAATAATGATAAGCAAACTTTTCACTCATAAATTTACACTCTATTTAATTCAGAAAGAAAAAGTAAGCTTTCTGTTTCTCTTTTCTTATTGAATAAAATTCACCACGCATTAGTCTTAGTCGATGTGCCTCGTTTCGAGCGAAAGGCCGTTTTAACGTATTCTGCAAGAATAAGTTTCCTGTTTTCAATTTTCGGGAAACTTTAAACGCAATTTTTAAGATCAGTTTTTCCGATCGCAATTCATGACCAGCTCAGTTCATCTTCTCTCGCGTTCTTAACTTTCCATATAAAGCATTATTTTGTAAAGAATAAGAAAGATGGTAAGTTTATTATGATAATCATTATTTATCTTTTTAACAAATTGCTGCCCAATTAGCGTGAAGCAGATTGATGGTAATGTCGTTTTGCGGCCTAGCGACCGCATTTCTTCCTGCAAACACTCAACTCTCATAACATAAAACAAAGGGGTGCCAAAATATGTTTATGACGTTGGATATGTTATAATTTGTCCAGTTATACCCTTCTATTTGATATTATTCTCGCACATGAGGAAAATTGGATGTACCCTGACCCAAACAATCAAGGAGAAAAACTGCCGTCGACGAGATATACAACGAAATTTTATTGTATAAAACGCTCCTACATTTTGAACCGATTCCCATACTTCGGCCCCGCCTACCTGGAAATTTCACCAGAATTGCGATCGGCCCTGAAGGATGCGCACAGAAAATTGATTCGAGCAGAGCTAGGCTGTGGTGAAGTGTGGCAAGAAACAGTTGTGATGTGAAGTGGTTTTCAATTGAGTACCATTGTCGTTGTCGTTCTTGTATTACTATGTCTCCTGGTTCGCATCAATTTGAAGACAAATCCTATAACACGAAATTAATAGCAAAAAGGGATCGTTTGTAAAGTTATTTTAACGTTGATAAAAATACGAATCAAATATTGTTTCACACTAGATAATGTATGTAGGTCTTGGCTTTCGTGGCACCCATAAGAAAATACATAGAATTAGACATTTGATGCTATTCTGGTTTGCAGATTTAATTAAAGTAACCGAAGAAGTTACAATTCATAGACCCATTCTTTCTTCCTTTCTCTTTTTCTTTCTTTCTTTCTATCCATTTCTCATTCATAACTTCTTCGGTTACATTCATTAAATCTGCAAACCAGAGTAGCATCAAACCATGTCTGATTGTCCACCTGGTTGCCGTGTGAACTTTAATATATTATACATAGAATTGTTTGCTATTGCAAGATCTGTAAGGAATGTGGGCAACACCTTTCTCCCTGATTTACGCAGTAAACTAAAGTAAAACTTAAACTTAAAGTAAAACTTCAGTAGATGCTGTTCTTTGAATCGGAAAATTGCATTATCTCATACATTACAGCGGTAATTTTTTTCCCTATGTTCTTGTTTGCGAGATTCTTAGACTTTGCTAGTGGGTTATTCATATTTTAGCGAGGGAAAACGTTTTTCAGGAAAATGTTTAACCTGGCGCGAATAATAATTTTCATCGATGATATAGAAATGGCATTGGAAGACGACTGAAAACCCATACAGCCGTCAAGCAACCGACAATGCGACGGACGTATCACTGCTATAAAAAAGGCAATACAAACAGAATCACAGGGGCCATTTAACAGCGCTTGATGTTTAAAGGTGAGAGTGTGTCAGACATGGTTTGATGCTACTCTGGTTAACAGATTTAATTGATGTGAGTGTGTGTTTTTAGGGGGACTTTTATTTTTTTTTGCCGCAAAAGCAAAATTTTTTAGCATGATAGTCGAACCGGCCTTTCGCTTGAAACGCAGCATATGGAGAGAATTCTCTAATGTATATAGTTACCAACTAACTGTAGAGGACCGAATTGAATTATCGTAAAATTCTCAGAAGTCGTGACTCGAACTGTACTCAAGTGTTGGGTTATTTCATTGCACTGTAATTGGCCATGAATTCAAATAGGGGTCTTAGTTTTGGAGTGTTTTTCAAAAGCGAAAACCTGAATCCTGAACCAGTCTTTCGAGGGGTTTTAGTCTTCGAGGGGCCTTTGGTCTCAGGTCTTAGCTTTCGTGACACCCGCCATTTTCATTGGTGACGTTACGGTGTCGTTTTTGTGTAACTGTATATAACATACTAAGCTACCGCTATCCACATGTGTACAAAATTTCCAAAATGGCGAACGCTCTTCTGTGCATAAGGACATGTAGACATCTTTTAGGAAGACCAATTTCTCGGTAAGTGTTCATGTGATCAGATAAAAAATTTACGTAAGTTAAGATGATTCATCCCTACGAATTTTGTGCTGCAAAATTTGCTCATTCTTTTAAATTCCACCTTATTTTTTCACATTTAATATTGTACATATTGTGTACGTTGCACTCATTTTTACACCGTTTAATGGAAATTATCATCCCACTCTAAAATTGTGTTATTTTATTTACGAATAGAATTCCAAGACGCCTCAAGCAACACGGTATTGAAAAAGAACCAATGCAGTCAACAGTTACTTTTATAACAGACTTTAAAGATAAAGAAAGTCTGATCAACTCGCCGCCTTACGTTATGTCATACAGCACTCGTGGTTTTACTGTAAAGGATATCAAAGTGTTTGGCTCTGTTGTAATCTTTCCCTCAGCGTTTTACCACTGGCGGGTAAGTTACTTGTGACCCGTGATATGAGTAGGTTCATACAGAGAGAAGTGAAGTTCAAGTCAGTGCTGTGGTCTGAGGTCTCTATCGTTTACAGCATAGTATCACACCCCAGATGTACCACCCCAAAAAATGCCCACAAGGGTTTACAAGGGTGGGACTTATGATCTGTTAAAGGATATCTGTTTTTGAGATGTTTTCTTAAAATTATCCATGGAGAATTTGGTGTTACTTCTCCATATACCTTTTGTTTCCTGTTTTAGTATATCCATTTAGAAATCTCTTGTAATGCTTAACATCTGATTTGCTCTCACCAGTGCGATTCATTCACAAATTGCACCATTTTATGGTCTAAAGTGCATCTTTTTCCTAGCCAATGAGACAGCTATAGCTAATCAAATTTCAAGGCTTGTTTAAAGAGACCAATCAAATTGTAGGAAAATGAGATCAATAAAATATTTGTACTGACTAAAAAAACCTTGAGCGCTTGAATTTTGGGATTTTGATATCACTGTTCAGGTGCTGTAAGAAAACCATAAATTTTGTCATAATTTTGAATGACACTCCACAAGCCTGGCATTGATAATTTCTGAAATTACACTCTGTCATAATTTTTGTACACAGGACCTGGCAAATGATTATTTTGATAGAAAAGATTCAGTACAACCTTATGAAGGCTTCATTTCTCTTCTAATGATAATTTTATACTGGATTCTTTTGTGATAATAAAAGTAAGCACTGTACTTTTAAGTAAAGAAGTAAACTTTTTCTTTCATGTCAAAGATTAAAAAACCAGAAGATATAACAGCTGACAGTCTGACTCTTTTTACAATAATGGAACCTCCAATAGGTTTGTATGTTATTTCAGTTTTGTGTCTCAAAATTTTCTATGCGTAAAAACTTGAACTGTAGCACATTCAAAAAAGCTGCAAATCTCATTGATTCTGTAATTGTTTTCTAATTTTTTTCTTCTGAAGTACTAGGTGATTTTTTTTCCAAAATTCAAATTCCAATATTTGAGCAAACCGGGTAGGTTTTTTAGTGCTCTTTAGCTGCAAGATACTTTCACACCATTTTGGACTGTACCCTCTCTGATCTGCCAGTTATCATCACATATCTCAAGTTGTGTAAGCTGAAACCAAAAGGAATTCCAGTTTGTATATTATGAATAGTTTATATAAATTTTCCACTAAACTCTAGTGTATTCTTGTAGAAATTGTGGTTGTGGGAACTGGAGAAAAGATTATACGTCTTCCACCAGAAATAAACAATTATATGAAGAAACACAATATTCTTTTGGAAGTTCAGGATACAGTAAGTTCTTTTATCCATGTTATCAATTAAATTATAGCTGGACTCTTAGCTAGCAACATCTTGCTCACAAGAAAAAGAATCCACAGTTTATCTGCAGTTGTTTTAAAATTATTTATTTCAGTTCCTTTTTTTTTACAGCACATAGATTGTGACATATGTTGATTAAAGAGAGTGCAACTCTTGATGGGGTACCCATCAAAAAGAAGCCTTGGTAAACATACATCTTTCTTGAAATCCATTTGAAATAAAAGTTTTTGTTTAAATGCAAAACAGTGAATCATTTGGAAATACTGTACACTATTAGTCAGTCAACTCTCTCTTAACTGTCACTTCCTGAAGACTGAGATATCCTTAAAATGGATACTAGGAGTAGCTCCCTGCTACTTAACCTCCTCAGTCTGTCACTTTATAAGACTTAAGATAAACTGATCCCTATAAGATGTCACTGTAATGGAGATCTTAAGCCTGGTTTTCAATAGTGATGCAAGCACAAATGTGAGTATAACATCTCCTATTTTGCTGTGAAAACAGCCTTCACTGCAAGCATAAGCACAGGTACAAGACAAAGGAAAAATTCTGATCTTTGTGCTTGTGCTTGTATCAAGCCTGTTTTCATGGTTAAATGAGAGCTGTTAACTTTACATTTGTGATTGCAATCTTGCTTTCATTGCTAGTGAAAACCAGGCTTGAAAGTTGTCATGGAGAGAGTTGATTCTTATGTCTTTCCTTTGTAGCCTAATGCAACTGCAACATTCAATTTCCTCTTGGAAGAACAACGGCTGGTCGGAGCAGCTTTCATCCCACCACAGACATTGAGGGAAGACTGATGATTGTTTCTCTCACAGTCATGTGAAATGAGTCACTGAAACTGGCGGCACAACATTGGGTCACAACAGTTACATGGAGCCTTTTAAAGGACCAGAATGATGTAGTCACTGAAACATGGATGTAATGTGACAAATTTTGAAAGAGCCTAGCTGCTAACAGGGAGACAACTCTACAGCGATGATGATAACATTGTCAAGAGTTAGCCATAAAAATGAATACCAAGACCTCCAAGAATGTAAATTTAACTCTTTTCTGTGCCTGTGTGATTCTACCTTGATGGCTTAGTATTCCAACAGACAAAATCAAGGATAAATATATGTTATTTACCAGGCGGAAGATCTATATGGAATAAAACTGTGTCCAGGGTCTTCAGTGCCCTCCTCTGCATGTGACCATGGGCTGTACTGAAGACCTTATGGACTTACTGATACCTCTAAATAACTTTTTAATTTTTTCTATTGCTCTACATTTTTCCCTTTGGTATAGAAGGTGTGGAAGAATTCTAACCCTTGGTCTGTGTTCTAATAAGCTGAATTGGTTATGAGTACAATCAGATTCAAGAATTTGAGATTATGGCTCATTGAGATGCTCCAAAAAAAATAAAGTTAAAAATTTCCCATACTGTTCTTGTGTGTATTTTTTCTTCTTTCGTGAAATGATTTCCATCAAAACCACTCACCAAAAATAAATATTGAAAGATCCTAAATTTGTGGTGACCAATCTAAGATTTCACCATTTATTCTGTCAACACAAATGTATCACATTAAAACATTGACAAACACACCTTAAAATAAATGTCAGTTTACCTGTCATTGTTTCCTGTGGAAAATAACAACAGCTCAACAAAATGTATAACTTTTTTTTTAGTTGAGAGAAAAAACTTCCTAACTTTTTTTTAATGTCACACTAAATGTGTGCCTTGAAATAACATTTTTGTTTTTGCAATTTGATGTCTTGGTTGCTGAAAATGGAGAATTTTAGCAATTGGAAGGGTTTGGTGTTAGATTTTTACCTGATCCAAAGCCAAACCTCTCAAACACTGGCCTTTTTTTCTCTTTTTTCCTTTTTTTTCCTTTTTTTTTTTTTTTTTTTGCCATTTTCAACTTAAAGAAAGAATGGCAGTACACAAAAATTCAGATTTGGTTTAATGTTAAATGTAAGTTTTCATCATTAGAGATTGTGATATTATGAAACCAGCAATATTTTATTAGCTTACATCTGCCAATGTTGCACTCAAATTGGCAGGTTTGAAAAGATATCTCTGGGAGTTTTTAATATTCCCCTTATACCTGCTGAACGCAAAATAGCTGTAGTCAGGCTTTTGCTAAGTAGATGTTGATGTGAATGCTTCTTTAACTACGATTCTGACTCTCTACTATTATCCATTCCAATAATCAGATTAGAAGAGCAAACAGTGAAAGGAAAAAGAACATTCAGAATCTGAAATTTCACACGTACAGCCCAGTCTGTCAATACTCCAATGCTTGTTCAAAGCGTTTATTATGTCAAGAAAATAAGGAAAGTAGCGGAGACCCAGTAAGGGAGAGCTCATCGGCCTGATTCCCAGCTCAGGATTAGGATGTCCTGCTGAATAAATCACTAAAGAAGGAAGACAAATATTTATGTTAAAATAATTAAAATCAATTACTATTGATTGAAAATATAGAGACAAATTCTTCCAAGACTAGACTGATGTGTTTCGGCGATATTCTCAGATTTCATACGCCATATTTATAATGACGAGATTTTTCAAATTGTTCACATTTTTCAAAAAACGAAGAGAAAACCATTTACCTAGTTTACAAGCCCACTTCCTGACATAGTTTGTGGTTTTCAGCAATTTGTCAATGATTGTTCGGAAAACAAATATTGAAGGAATATTTATATCAACTACACAGCAGTGGTATGTCTCGTCAGTCATTTTAGACCAAGGGGTGTCATATAAACCGAGAAAAAATACTAGCTCAACTTTCTCATATCGTGCTTGTTCCCTACTTCGACGAGGTTGACAAAGGCCGAGTATTAGCGAACTTTTACCTGGGTGTAAAGGAAAAGGTGGGGACATATTTCTCACTTGACAGTGGAACTTTTGAACTCAGAGGAAAGCCTCACATTTCGTTGGCAAGCTACTGATTGGTTTTCCTCTAATCACCACTGAGATAGCCAATCAGAGCCCGGGATTTTCTTCCCGCTGAAGAATGTTCATGTTCACTAAAGTTTATAATCGAGAGCCGCCTTCGTCTGGCATGTGGGTTGTATCAAATATCACAAAAATCCCCTCCACAGCGTAACCGTAGATTGTGAGCACAACACAAGAGGGAACATGGAGATCCACTGTCGTTCCCGTTTGAAGGAGCATATGAATAGTTTTTCATTTTTGGTGAGATTTCTAGCTCTGTTACTGTTTCTTCGAGGGGCTGGTGGACAGTCTCCGTGTTATAACGAGATCACGAAAGCTCCCCTCAGATGCATGCCTTCTTTCGAGAACGCTGCTTTCAATAAAGCCGTTCGATCCAACAACACTTGTGGGAATCCTCCGAGCGTATTTTGTGTTCAAACTGGCGTAACCTCGCCCACCAAAGAATGCGAAATTTGCGATGCAAAGCAGGAACAGTACAGCCATCCCGCAGTTTACATCACTGATATTAAGAACGATCAAAATAGAACGTGGTGGCAGTCTGAGACGTTGCTTGAAAACTCGGACAAACCCGTTACCATCACTCTCGATCTTGGGAAGACCTTCGATGTATCTTATATTAGGATTCGTTTTAGATCACCGAGGCCGGAGTCGATGGCAATTTACAAGAAAACCAGCACTGACCCGAACGCTCCATGGATTCCGTATCAATATATGTCAGCTTCGTGCGAGAAAACATACAAAGTGAAAACGAATGACATTGTAAGGACAAACCAACAAGTGTTGTGTACGAATGAATTCAGCAGTATTTCTCCTCTTACTGGAGGGAACGTGGCTTTTACAACGTTGCAAGGTCGACCGGATAACCTCAACTTCGATAACAGTCCCGAATTACAAGACTGGGTAACAGCGAGCGCGATTCGTATAGATTTAAATCGAATGAATACATTTGGAGATGAGATGTTTGGTGACATTACCGTGTTAAGGAGCTACTACTTTGCTATTATAGATTTGACAATTGGGGGAAGATGTAAATGCAACGGACACGCTGCAAGTTGTAGAGAGAAACAAATGCCCTCGGGAGATCTTCAGTTGATGTGCATTTGCGACCACAACACAACAGGAGTCGACTGCGAAGAATGCCATCCGCTTTACAACAATCGGCCATGGGCTAGGGCCACTGAGAACAGCGCTAATGAATGCATCAGTAAGTAAAGACATTTTCAATTCAGTCTGTTAATATTTCTGATATTATTCTGATATTATTCTGATATTAGTACGAGTCTGTGGTTTTATTAAAAAGCAACTCGTATTTACTAAATTTTGGTTGCTGCGTCTTTAGGTTCAAGTAAAATTCCTGGACGCCCTTAATGAATTTAATCTCTCGTTCGATCCAGAATTATTTGCTGTTGACCTAAAAGACATTGAAACAGCTTGACGATATCTCTCACCGGAAGTCTGCAATAGCTCGGTAACGGGCTTTTTTCGCAATGAAATGAATATTCAACAAAGGCCCATTTATTGGGGTTGAACGTTTTACATTTGAAGAACCACTAAAAGAAGACTATCTCTTTGATGATGAATTAGAAGTGATTCAAAGATAACAATTTATGAAGTATAAATTACTTGCTAAAGCAATCGAAAGTATTTTATCCTGTAGTAGTAAATTGCTTGTAATTCGAGTCTCACTTGATACCGTGACGAACTTAGCCTATATTAAAGGATACCCTGCAGACTACTCCGATGTCTTGGAAATCCAGCGTCTGGCTTTCCTTTTGAAGGACTAATCTACTTGAGATTTCTGCTGTTAACACCGCGGATAATCCCAGTTTCCGTATGAGTAATACCACTGATATACTTACGCAATAGAAACTGCAATTTCATACTTAGCATAATTTACAGACATGAAGAGAATGGAGTGGATGATTAGATATGTTTCAAGAGCGGTTGAAAGATCAAAGCTCGTGTGATGATAGATTTAGCAGCCGGTGGCCTCAGAATTGATAGAGGCTGCTGAAAATGATTAGATGGCTGCTGTAAATTCTCATAGTGGTCTTTTCATGTAGATGTAAGTTTTTTGAGGGTTGAGGGAATTAGAGCATGCATGATTTTGAACTAAATTTTTAATTTATTTTCTCCGACTGCCAGATTAACCTGAAATCACGTTTCCTTTTTTTCTTATGCACAGAGAAAAATTCTTGGAATTAACAGTTATACCAATGTAAATTTTTACAAGTATGCAAACAAAATTGAATGTATATTTAGGGGAAAACATCACAAAAAGCGCAGGTGTATCATGTGAAGTGTTCAAGATTTTAAAGTGTTTTTTTAATTAAATTTTAAGCACATAATGTAAACCAGTTTTGTGGTTTCTTGATTAGATTACCTTATTTCACACGGTGTTTTTAAAAATCGGATCAACATCCTGTGGGACTGAATTTTTCTTTGCCTCCTTTGGTGTGGATTATAAAAGACATTCAGAAAATACAAAGATGTTCTGGCAAATTAAATTTCTTCCTTCTTTTGGTGAATATAATATAAAGAAGTTCTAATCACTAATGCATGTAAGAGTAACATTATATTTCCTGGTGAAATTTGAATTACTATGAAGATGCTGGCTAAATATTCAACAATTTTTTTGCCAAAGCATTCAGGATGGACATCTCAAAAGTTAGGAGGTTTTGGACTGAAATGGTTTTTGATGAGACCAATAAATTGATGGGTCAACCAGTTTCATGGTTACTCACAATGGATATGCATGTTCTCACAGAGGGGAATCAATGGGATCTATTTTTTACTTATCTTATATCAAAATAAGTGTCACATGTCTTGAGGAATTTGAAGTTTAAAAGCAATTGAAATTTACCAGCAGGGCTATTTTGAAACGTAGGTTACTAGGCACTGTAGTACTTATTCAGTGTTGATTATTTTTACATGTCTCTCTCTTTCTCCAGAGTGTGACTGTAATGATTTAGCAGACAGCTGTGTGTATGATGAAAGTCTTGGCTATGGACGATGTGAAAACTGCAAGAGAAATACTGCTGGCCCTAAATGTGAACGGTGCCGTGACAATTTTTTCCGCCTGACACCATCTGATGACTGTCAGGCATGTAACTGTGATCCTGTGGGCTCAGCTTCATTACAGTGTGATGCAAAAGGACAGTGCACCTGTAAGCCAGGAGTAACAGGCATCAAATGTGATAAATGCCAGGCAAACTTTTTTGGGTTTTCACAGACTGGTTGTAGGTAAGTCTTCTTGTTAACTATCACTCTTACTTGTTTTTACACACTTAATGTAATTCTTGTTTGAAAAAACCAAGTTTTACCATATGGTGTTCTTTGAAAAACCAGTGATGGATACATACAACTCATTGGATTGTTTTATCATATGATACGTGCAGAAATTTGGGAGTTGTGAAATATTTTTCCAAGCCCTGTTGTGGGGTTGAAATTTACAAGCAAAATGTTCACCCACTTGAGTGTTCTTGATGACCAACCAAATCATGTCTAAAAATGGAAAAGAAATGAAAGATCAGGCCAATCATTTCTGTCCATATTTTAACCCTGTTCTATTTTGAAATACAGTGGCATATTTTGCATGTTCATTTGCCCTGATATGGTAAAATGAGATACTAGTGGAACAATGAGAGCCTTTTGTTTCCTTTGATGATTAACTCATGGAAGTACTGTCTTTATCTCCTTGATGTTGTTTATATTATATTCCTTTCCTCAAAAATGGGGAAAGCGTGTAAATGAAATCAACATGTCATGATTGTAATAAATAAGGCATAAATTTCTATGGAAAACTAAGCCAGTGAGCTGAACATCAAGCTGATTTTTAAAAAATTGAATTTGTTTTGAGAAAAAAGGCATGTATGCTCATTTCCCATTTAGGCACATTGATAATTTAACATAATACCTTCTAAGAAACACTCTTGAAAATGCTGTTGATCTAAACTCAATGCTCTAATATACCTTTTTTACAGTTTTTGAGGTACTTTTGATGGGTTGGGAAACTCATTAGAAACCATGAATGTTAAAATCGTTATGAAGAGTGATTCTGAATGTATCCCGCAAGTTTAGAATTATTATAAGCTTCATTTGCTAGCCAAAGGATTTTTTTAACACCGTGCCAGAACTTAGAACGGTGCCCTAACCAGAGTGTCAGAATTAATTTTTATTTATCCCTTAGAATTTATAGTGCTTGTTTCCCCACAGACTGTGTGCTTGAAGGGTGACAGAGACCTGAACCAATTCTTGTGAGGGATAGAGACTTTCAAAGACATAACATTTGTAACCCAATACTTTGCACGTAATTTTTTTAAAAAAGTTATTTACCATAACTCTCCTTTAAGGGCTTGTCAATGTGACCTTGAAGGAACAGATCCAAGCAACACACAATGTAATGAAAAAGGAGAATGTTCTTGCAAAAGGAATGTGATTGGTGCTAAGTGCAAAAAATGTAGGACTGGATACTTTGGATTGGAGAGTTCCAACCCACATGGCTGTAGACAGTGCTTCTGCTATGGACATACCAATGTGTGTGATAAAGCTGAAGGTTACGCTGGAAGAAACATTTCAAATGACTTTACCAGAGGTTTGAATGGTTGGACTGTCATCAATGAGCAAGGTACCCAAATTTGGGAATTAATTGCAAATATGACTGGAGAGCTTGCAGAATACTATTCTAGTTCCCAGATCCAATTTATAGTACCAGCCAAAACAACATCTATTTAATGTAAAGTCAGTGTATCAGCATCCTATCTGACATTTATCCTTGAAAATTGTGCAGATTCAATGGTATGTCACTAATTGCCAATTTTACAAGTTTATGCTATAGATATGCAACAAGGGGTTGGATTGTTGAATGCATTTACAATTAATTTTCTGGAAACTTTCATGCTTTGAAATAAAAATTTTTGTTTTCAATACATATAACAGAACCGTTGCACAGACAAATTATTGGTTACCCGTCACAGAAACAAGGTTGTCCCTTACCACTTCTCTGTCTTATGCACATTTGAAAAGGAAAGTTACCAGACCTATAGCAACCAAATGACAGACCTATGAGAGAGACCATTTGGTCAAATTGGGACAAGTTGCACCAAGCTGAGGCTATTTGAGCCTCTATCCTTTGATTTCATTTATTTATTCTTACCTAACTATTTTCTAACTATTTATATTTTACCATGCATTAAAGTTGTTTAGTTCCCGAGTACCTTCAAAAGGGTTAACAATCTTTTTTGTTTGAGATAAAAAGAGTTATTTTTTGGTTTTCCCCTTTGCCTCAGAGGAGAAGGCAGCATTTTATTTTCTTTGTGAATATTTTATACTTGAGCCTTATTTGATTGACATTTAACAGGTAGGGATGTTACTGAACAATATGCAGTTCACCATGTGAGAGAGGGTCATATCAGTGTCACAGCAATAGGAAATGAGGTCCTCTATGTATCAGCACCAGCAATGTACCTTGGAAACCTTCGCAGTAGTTATGGTCAGCTCTTTGGTTTCTCATTTCGTGTAGCAGCTGTGGAGGGGGTTCAAGTGGAACCAAGCGATATCATTTTGGAGAGTGAGGATGGAAGTCAAGTATCTGCTAGGCTTAATATACAGAACAACCCAATTCCTAGCACTGACTTTCAAAATTATGTGTTCCGTCTACATGAAGATCCTTCTCTTGGTTGGGAGCCCATGCTTAAGGGGTTTGACTTTCAAAAATTGCTGACTAATTTGAAAGCTATCAAAATTCGCATGAATTATGGCCCCCAAGGAACTGGCTTACTTGACAATGTTTTTCTGGAGTCAGCAATCTATGATCCAAGGACAGCCCCTGAATTGCAGGTGCCTTGGGTTGAAAATTGCACCTGCCCAGCTCCTTACACTGGTAAAAACTGTGAACAATGCAGTGTGGGCTACACCAGGCAACAGGGTTCAGATGATAAATATGGCCAGTAAGTTTTGTTTAGTGATGTTGTTGGCTCTAAACATACTTGTTGGTATCTTGCATCTTTTTTAAATTAAGCACCCTTTCCATTTTTTTGTTTTGTTTTCTACAAAGTTAGCCTCTTTGGTTGTGGGCAAAGCTACTGTATCATCACCTTTTAACTCCCTGAAGTGATTAACATGTGATGTCTCCTTAAAATATCCGTAGTTTATTCAGCAAACTGATTATGAGAATACTCAAACTTATTAGGCACAAGAAGTTATCTTGATCTGACACCAAAATCTCTTAGCTAATTTACAGAGAAATGTGAAGCAGCTGGAGGGGAGAATTAACAATCAGATCTTGAGACTTAAAGGGTTAAAGTACCATGCTAAGAGTATATAAAATACTGTAATAACTTCAAAAAGCTGTCATTTGTAGGGTTAAAGTAATTCTAATTTTGTTAGAGCAAAGAGGTTACAGGTGGGGCAGTGAATGTGTGGCAACCCAACATTATTGGTTCCTAATATTTTTCTTTGTTTACTGGTGTATCAGAGTGAGTAATACACAGTACTGATAGAGACCTGTAAATGTGCTTTTAACATTACATATACACTAAACACCTTGGAAAAGAAGGGATATAATGAACACCAATGTAACAATTTCTGGAAGCTGAGCAGCACTTTGAAATGACGAAGCTTAAGTTTGTTAATGGCTTATGGTGAAAGTGGATTGAGAATTTGATTTTAGAATATTTGATTTTTTAATTAGTGGCCTGTAACCACTAAAAGGAATATTGACTGGATTTCTTAGTTCCAAACAGTTCAAGACAGTTAGTTCTCCTCTTTTGATTATTGAAATTCTTTCCTCTTCCAGGTGTATTCCATGCCAGTGTTATGGTCACTCAGACTCTTGTGATCCAGTGACAGGGGTTTGCAATTGTCAAGACAACACTGAAGGTGACAACTGTGAGAAATGCAAAGATGGCTTCTATGGAAACCCAACTGAAGGAAATGAAGATGATTGCAAGCCTTGCCCCTGTGTGTTTGGCTCCCGCTGCATTCAGATTGCTGAAAGAGTTGTTTGCACAGACTGTCCTGAAGGTCACACAGGGGATCTGTGTGACTTTTGTCAAGATGGTTACTATGGTGACCTTTTAGGTTCATCAGTTGGTTGTCAGAAGTGTAACTGCAGTGGTAATATAGAGATAAATGCAATTAAAAACTGTGACTCTCTCACTGGCAAATGCTTGAAATGTATTTACAACACTAGGAATGGTCCACTTGAGAGATGTGAACTCTGTGCTCTTGGATTTTTTGGAAATGCTACTCATTATCCAAAACCTCAGTGTATAGGTATGTCTCCAAGAGGAAAAGTTTTCAAGTAAATGATCTTATTAGTATGGTGCATTAGCAGGATGTGGCTAGGATAAACAATAATCTTATATTCATTAAACCATTGATATCAGTGACAGTAAGCCTTTATCATACTCCCCCCCCTCAAAAGAAAAAATATCTGACAAAAAACTGGTGTCAAGCTGCTAGGGACCAGGCACACTAGAGCTCATTTTGTTTGTTTAAGTGATCAAAATCTTTCAACAAGTAGCTAAAAATGAGTTTGACCTCCACTTTGAAACACTTACCAAATTTTTACCTGCCTGTCAATGTCCTACCTCGTTATCCTTTTAACATTGAAGTTCTGTTTCTGTTTTTCTTTGAGGCTATTAGCCTAAAGTAGTTGCTACACAATTAAAATATTATTGATACTGATCCATTTTTTCACTCTATTCGGATTTGTCTATCTGTCATTTGCAGAAAAGTGTTTTTCCCTAGGTTTATGAAATTCCTGTCTCCATTCCTGGGGCTAATGATTCAGCTGTAGGAATTTCTTGTTACTTATTAATACTTAGCTGAATCTCAAATTATTATCTTTATTTTTTTCTATCCGCCAGCTTGTGACTGTTACACTCAAGGCACTGTGAGACCTCCTGACCACGACCCCGAGGATCCCCTCCCTTGTGATGACAAAGGCAAATGTGCTTGCAAAAAAAAGGTTATTGGAGACAAGTGTGATAGCTGCCAAGACACCTACTGGAATGTGGGCTCAGGGAATGGT
>NC_089315.1:21535009-21612509 GCF_036669915.1 Pocillopora verrucosa | reverse complement strand
CGTCACCGATCCAGTCTTGGAAGCTACCGATGAATTGGACGACCACAAGAATACCGCTGCCAAACATGAGAAGAGTATTGCAGACGCGCTGAACAAGACAAATGAAGCTGGCGAAGCAGCTAAGAATGCGCGCGAAAAAATAAAAGAAGTTCGTGACAGGCTGAGTGCACTTCTGGATGAGATCGAGGGGCTGGACTCTGTGAATATGACGCGAATGAATCGCATTGAAAATCAGCTCCAGAACGAAACGGACTTGGTACGTCAGTTGGACCGTGAAGTATCGACAGTGGAAAAACAGAGTGAACTAGTAAAGAATAAAATCATAGAATATACCATAGATCTAACCAAATTGATTAAGCAAAAGGAACTTCTTCAAAAGAATTATGAAAACCTACCAAAGGTTTGCCCTCGTACGACTCCACGACCAGAAACGTAGAGCTAATTAAGTTTTGTAGTTGTGACACTGACAAAAAGCTCGTTAAGGTTATACACGACTGAAATAGGCCAGCCAGGAGTAACGCATTTAAACATCTTGTGCTAAACAATGTTTCTCAACTAAGTGACAACTTGGTATATTATTACGTATTAAACTATAGCAATAAGAAATCCATTTATCCTTTTGTATTGCCAGGCATTTTAAAATAATTGCTCGGTTTTTAGAACGGAGTTGCAGATTATGTTATTGAATGGTATTATCATAATTAAAGTTCATGTTAAACACAGAAAGTACATTTACAGAAATGGAAGTGAAATTAATATTCCCAGTTTTAATGTTCACAAATTTAAAACGGTTAATTTAGCATGGACTCCAATAAATTGTTAGTATGTTTTTCATCATTGGCAATGGTTTGTTCTCTTCGAGATCAACCCTAAAGAGTCATTTTTGCATTTGCTTGCATTATTTATTTGCTTAAATCAAGCTTTCATGTGTGAGGAAATAGCTCTGGCAAAAGGCATGTACGCATCAGCCGGGCTATATGGGGCCCGTTTCTCTCGGTCCCGTTAACTTAACGGACCCGTAAAGGTGTTCTACTTTCATTCAAAATGGGGGTTTCAAAAGTTTTGATAATTACACCAAAAAAACTATCAACTAAAGAAACAGCATGGACTGGTTAGGGTGCCAGAGCCTGCTTCTTTATTCTATAACTTTTGACTTAAAACTATGGCTTCGGGCCCGTTAAGTTACCGGGACTTTCGAGAAACGGGCCCCAGCAAGTAGCATACAACTCTATTTTAGTACAAGGCGATGTTGGTCGCCCCAGACTATTACGTCACACAGGTTTTCTGTAGAATCGGTTTTGTCAATAAAACTATTTCCTTCTCCTCTGCTCTATTCTGTGTCATCATATGAAAACGTTTTCACCTCTTTTGGGAGACGGAGGCGTTCTACGTTCTCAATTTTTTCGGTAATGCCTCTCAATTTAAATAGCCGTCACAGGAAACCAGTCGGTCTCCTTAACCAGAGGTGTAATATGTAACTTCTCATTATAACATTCAAGGATTATCTAGCAAGCAGGTTATGAGAACTTATCAAGTAGACCGAGTTATCTGGATTTATCACCAAATCCTGGTAACTAATTTATAGGGAAATGATTGGCAGCTGGAAGGGAGAATTAACAATTAGATCTTGGGAGTAAAAGGGTCAAAAGGCCATGACGCCAGAAAGACGTTGGGCAAGATCCTCGTTCAGCTACAGAAATTTGTATTACTCTGAGTTCTTACTGCGAAGAATGACAAGTAATCGGTCGCTTCTGCTTTTCTTTAATACTTAAATATTTCTACGGTAACCCTCTCCAAGAAAACATCAGGATGGGTTCAGAAATATTGGGGCATTTTTAGATACCATGCCAAAAAGATAACGAAAGAAAACTTGAAGTAATGGTAACCTCGACCCATCAGGTGGGAATGGTGAAAATCAGAAAACTTTTTGAGCCACCCAATCTAGAACCTAGACTATCAATGATTCACAACTTGTTTTCCAGTGGTGATAGTGCAGCCCTCTATGGAAGCAATACACAAGGATATGGACTCACCCATACTAAGAACAGTCACAGATCCATGGAAGCTATGTTTATAGTTTATGGGTTTACAGAATTATTTAGTGTATTCTTAGCCACCCATGTCCCTACATCTCTAGAAGTCACACATATTCATGGAGCTTGGTTACACAGCTCTTTTTACTGAGCTACTACGAATGAGTCAAAGAATAGCATGTAGAAAACTTAACCCCAAGAGCTTTCAAGAATATTTTAACAATCAGGCAAATATTATTGACCTTAGATTGTCTCATATTCCTTAAATATAAATATATATCAGTATCCTGAGGAACAACTCAATCTTCTGTTCCTATGAATAAAGTTATTACAGTTAACTTCAATATTACTCATTGTAAGAGTGTGATGTATAAACACCACCTCCTTACAATATACTTGTCTTGTAGACAGTTACTGAGAAAAATTTAACAATTAATACTGTAGTGGCAACGACTGAAAAACCTACGAGTCATACAAGAAATATATGATGAATCAGAGTTCCTAAATTTGCAAGTCTCTTATTTCCAAACCATTTAAGCCATCTTAACGTTCTTGTTCCTCTAACTCACAGAATTTGTTACTTCTTCTGTATTTTCTACTTTTGCAAACGATGAAACAATTTCTGCGCGAAGATTTGTATGCCACAAAAATACCTTTGAATTCGTGTTAAAAATTGATTATCAGACATTTTACTAGGTACCAAGATAGCTACACAGAGTATCCCTGACACAACCTAATTATTTTCTTGCAAAGAACAATAGCAAAGTTATGTTATCTGTGCTGTGTAACCAAGCTCTCAATTTGCTCAAAGGTGTCATTTACAAATTAAATTGTTATAATTAGTTTCCATACAAAAGTCTGTAAAGATAGTTGATTTCCTAAAATCAGTTCTCTACATAGATGTCAAGGGACTATGTTGAGAAAAATAACACTACTACCAAAAAAAAAAATTATTATAGTAATAACATTAATAATAACTGTAGATTACTGCTTAGCCACCCTCAAGAGCTTACATGACTCACCAAATGGCTCTTATGCATAATTTTAAAACTTCCTTTAAAATCGTTCAAAATCTTAAACGGTTGATGGTAACTTATATCCTTGTTGCAAAGACTGCAATTACCGGTTAGAAGTTTTTAACATTAAGTCTCATTTAATATTAAAATAATTATAATAGATGAAATTACCATCTCTACAGACTTGTCAAATGACTCTTGCCCAACCAATATATTGTGGAAGTACAAGGTTATGTTAGTTACCAACTTTAATCAACCAGTCCCTCAAGTAACACAACACACTTCTCCACAACAATCAAAATTTACCAATAATAATAAATGCTATCATTTTATATATGAATACAAGATATTTTAATGGTAAAACCATTATTACGATCACCAACACTGATCACCTGGTTTGCAACTTTAACACCAGAGTGATATTATTAACTATTTACAATTTGGTAAATGTGAAATAATTTATAATGATTAACAGAAATTTTGTACCAAAGACCCAGATATAAAAATTATAATTTGAAATTTTCGATAATTTTTTTTGTATAAAACTTTTCTCCATGATATTATTCACGTCACCTACCATCACTCCTTGGGTTTCACCAAAAGCCAATTTAATCTAGGGGTGCATCAACATTTTGAGAAATATAAAGTCCCTTTGAAACTGAAGATACCCAAACTACAAAAGACAGTTGTTTATGAATACAATTATAGTTTTAGAAGGATATCTTATTTCATATTGAAAACCAGTCGTTTTTAAAACACATGGAAAATATTATTTTCAAAAAAGAAAAATGAAGATGCACCCTGGTATATAATTTTAGGACCCAAAACAAATGACATATATAACAAACATTCCCACCACTGGTCAGAAAAATAAAACAACTTAAACTCTGTGGCACTAATATTTGTTATTAGCTATAATATTAATTTAAGACTCTGTAAATGTATGGCGCGGGGCCACAGGAGATCCCTGACCACTGGCTCCACTCTTGTCACCATTTCCATCTTGATCACTTCCAACTACCTCTTGATCACTGAACAAGGGGTTAACAACTGTCATATCACCAGTCTGAAAACAAAAGTTGAAAAAAACTCATAAATTTCCTTTTCTGTAGCACTGTTTAGATTTAAAGCTTGCCCTGCTATGATAAAATGTTTGACACACCACTACCTGTTTGCATTACAAAAGCTACTCTCTCCTCAGCCTGTTTAAAATGATTAGCTTTTAAACTGAATTATTTAATTGTAATTTATAAATTATGACCAATACCTGTTACAAAGCTTCCTAATTTTAAAAATGTTATCTTAACAATTATGCATTGTATCTCCTTTCAGGGATAATCCTTCAGTTTTAAAAAGAAATACTTGACTGTTGATGGCTTTATTCTCTAATCTGAGTGCATGTAGGTCACTATGTAAAACTGTCAGTGTAATCTTACCGGAGCCAGCCCATGACACTCGTACACAGTATAATCCTCATCATCTCCTTCGTCACTGTTATCATCATCATCAAGAGTTTCCCCTTTGATGCCACCCTTCACACCACTAGCTCTGATTTAAAAAAAAAAAAAAAGGGAATAAAGACAATGACTTGTCATTGGAAGTGACATTAAGAATGGAGGATAAACATGTCAAAATCATTGTTTTTAGAAACTCTTGGGTCATTGTTAAGACTTCATTCCCCTGACAGCACTCCTTCAGACTCAGGGGTAATTTACTAAACTATAGGGAATAAATCTATCACTACAAAGGACTGGACATATTTTTTTTTAAAATGATAAACTAGTGAGCAGTACAGCACAAACTAAAATAGTATTAAATCTGTGACCTCCAAACACATTACTGCTTGCACGTGTAACATCCGAAAAATGTCACGCAAGTAAAACATCTTTGTAACACCTTGTGGATACTTTCTGCTTGCATCTCACTACACATAAAGGTTGAAAATTGACACTGTATTTACTGTGTGTATACAAACAAGCTAATTTTTACTACTTGTAAAGACTTCCTGACAAAGTCTGCTAATATCAGATGAAACACACGGGAGAACAAGATAAGTTTTCATTATTCCAGTTTGCACAAAGCTGCTCACTAGTTTATCATTAACTGATCAAAAGTCTACCATAAACCTGAAGCCCACCTTTCACAAACACAAACTTGTAACCCAAATGAAATCATTTCAGACCACAGGGCATGAAATTCCACCTAATACAGGCACCAATGCAACTACATTTTTCACTTTGACGACCAAATCCTGCAAATTAATTGCCGAATTGGCAACTAGAATGCTTCATCATAACCTTGCCTAGAGATATAGTGAATTAAAAAGATTTGCAAAGATAAACCACAGCAAACTTCCTCATTAAGTTTATGTCCAAAACACAGCACATGCATCTTGGTCAATAACTAGATGCAATCTTTGGTTTAGGTGAGCTTGAACGCTGTATATCATCCATCCTAGTGTCCACTTTGTAGCACGTTAAAGATCTTTTTCCTAACTTAATTTTGGAGGGTCTGTCTAGAACTGACAGTGTAAAAAAAGGGTTTTGTTTGTCTTTAAAAATGGTGACGAACTTTTTTTGAATTGGCTACCACTTTGAAAAATTTAGGAGCCAAGTGGCTATCAGGAAAAAAAATTAATTTCACACCCTGGACCACGAAACTCTAAAACAAAGAACTCCTCTAACAGTTCAATATTCTTCTCTTAAATATACAAGTAGGTTCTCCAAACCATTCATCTCTACCATCCATAAGTATTAACTACAGCAAACACCTCTCCAAGACTTTTGTGATGCTGATATTGTTGCATGACATCATAAATAATTTTGTCAGCTAGTGAGGAATGTTCTTTGATCTAATTAAAATTCAGTGCCTTTAATAAAAGCCCTTACCACTGTATCAAATGTGTGTGGTGCTTAAATAATTAGTTCACAGAGTATTATCAATAATTAATAAGGTGAAAGCACTGATATCAAATTGAGTATAACAACATACTTTTCCAGGGCTGAAAGCTGACTCTTTGTCTGTTGGTAATGATATATTTCCGCACTGTAATCAAGTTTATGGTCACCCTAAAGGAATATACATGACAGGCAGTTAGTATAACAGTGCAAGTTCATTTTCAACTGGAAAAATGTTTGACTGCACATGTGATTAAGCTTTAACAACTATTTATCAACAAATCTGGCTCTGTTATGTATCTTGCCCTACTACATTGAGAAAAACAAATGATGAGTTTAATAACATGTTTTTAAAGTTGTTCAGTTTTCCAAACATCAAAAACAATTATAGAAACAACAATAACAAAATCTCTTGTAGTGTTCATTTTATGTGGGTTTTGAGTAAGACAAGAGCTCAATTTAATGTCCATCTTTATTTCAAACAGAAGTCTACCCCTGAAACATTTCTTTTATGGTAAATATGGGTTATGTAATACAGGGTGCATTTTAACATGGGTTCTGCTTAATAAAGTTTCACTGTTTTTGAATCCTTAAAATAAAGAATCCTTTGCAACCAGTTATTTTAGCTCTGGAAAGAGTTATACCTGGGACACTTGACCACCCTGTTTTGTTGCACCATAACTTGAATATTCTGCTTCACTTACAGCTTTTGCAGTCGTGTGGAGCCTTATGAAAAAAATAATATCATAAAAGGCTCAAAACTGCAGCTTAATACACACCCACACACATATACATATATATATATATGCACTCAATTCATGTGTCCTGAAAAAAATTTTGTAACATACACACTTTAAACCCATGGAAACCATGCATACATGTCATACCAGAGTCAAATGAAAAATTGTTTGAAAGCTGAATGTTACAAGTAAGGTTCATGAAAACTAGTAGGTTAGATTGTGGAAATAAACAGTAATTGATAATTCACAAATGTAAAATTTCATGCAGCATATTAAAAATCCTACTCAAAAGTTCTGAAGCTTTGGTTACATGCAAGTTACATTTTTCTAATGGTGGGTTGGGCAATCGGCAGGGCAAGCATTAGACATCTGCTGAAAATAGTTAGTTTATAGACAAAAAGATTTTTTAACAGTTGACAAACCAATGAAAGTATTTAAATAAATAAATACCATACCACAGACATGCACAAACACACAAAACGAAATTCAAATACACAGGCTTACACCATTCAACTAAAAATCAAATCTTCACTTGACTCTTCTGTTAGATGGCAACCCTCCTACAAGTGTTATCAACCTTACTCATCAGACTCATTGTCTAAATTTAAAGACAACAGTCTGACATTAACTCCTTTCAGGACTACTATCAACCCATGAGAAAGACTGACTCCTGCAATTTCCATATTCAAAAGGAAAAAAAAATATGAATGACAATAACATGATTTGATTTCACTTACTTGTACCAACAGTATCCTGCTAGAGCTAGTCCTGCAATGCCAGCCACACTACAACCAATAACTATAACTAAAATGACAAAAAGTTGAGGGTTAGAAGGTTAATTCTCTATTCTCCTACTTGCTAAAAATAGCATGGTTCTATGGCGAAACAAGGTTATGCAACATTGCGATGGAAATATCCTTCCATTCAAAACAATTCCATTCAATCAGTCAAGATCAGCAATGTCAATAGCATAATGTTTGCAGATGGAAATAAGAGAAATGGTAAGTTATTGAGCGCAGTAAAGAAATAAAGAAAGATGTTTTTCATCTTGTCACAAGCGTGGGACAAAGAAAAAACTTTGAGTCCCCATGAGGAATCGAACCTCAGACCTTCAGATTCTGCGCTTCAGCACTCTACCACTGAGCCACAGAGACTCCACAGTGGGCGAGGTCTATTCTGAAGTTCATATGACACACATCCTACATACTGCTAGGATCAGCAATGTTGATAGCCCAAAATTTTTTTATATGGAAATAAGAGAAATGGTAAGTTTTGAGCTTGGTAAAGAAATAAAGAAAAAGAAAGATGTTTTATTTTTTTTTTAGAATGAACAAAAACTATGCATTCTAACAAAACTCATTACAACCAAATTAAGGCTTCCAAATGTGTGTTCAATATGTCAAACCCTCCAAAAACTTTTGATTGATATCACCCATCCTAACTGCTAATCTTTCTTGGTAAACAAACAGTTCCATGTAAAGTTATAAGGAAAGTATTAACATGCACTATTGTTTAACAAAAAAAAAGTAGATATTTGTAACAAGAAAAGGGTTTAACACAATGAAATCAATACAAGAAAGATTATTAATGTTGCATAGCTTCTCCACAAAGCATTAATAATTCAACCAGTACTAAATCTAAACATTTCTTGAGTGAAATCTCTGTTTATATAAATATATATTTATGGATACAGTTTAAAACAATATGTCCTGGCCATATGTTGACACAATTTAACACCCCTGCACCATATTTTTTCACACTCAACTTGCAAAATGAAAATGTCTGCTTAAATTAGGAAGAAAGGATGAAATTTTGTAGAATTTGTTAGCATCCTCATTTACCTTATCTGTACATCAAGGAAAATAATATCCTAATGTTCCAATTTAGTATTTAACAATACTGATGTTCAAAGTTTACTTCTCTTTGTCATTAATTCAAAATTATTTCAATCTTCTTTCATTTTTTGCAATGGCATTTAAAAAGTATGTCTCTTTCACCCAAATTGAATTCCTTTTACCCTATTAACCTCATGACTTTTGATGGATGTAGCTTGTCACAACCTTGCTATTTCCTTACACAACTATTTCCTGAAATATGATCATGGTTAAGTAAATGTTTACTTCCTCAAGGAATCTTAGCTCTCAGATGTAAATTTCTTCTTTAATAAATCCTACAAATTTTACAATAACCATTATATACCTAAATCAGTGTCACAGAAATCTGAGAATCAGAGACCAAAACAGCTTGACAGCCAAGATATTAGTGATTCGTGTTGCATCAAAAAAGGCCTCAAAATTGTAACATGTCTAAAAGTAGAAGACATAATATCGAGTAACGTCACTGTCGCTGAAAGGCGACCACGAAACGACGTAACAAGGAAGATGGTGACGGAATACAGTCCTCACTCTGAAAAGCCCTCGATCTTGCTTTTGTCGGAAGTATTTCACAGTCTGCTTTTTAACACGAACTCAAAAACGAACTATTTTCCACCAGAAAATCAAAACATGGAACACTTAATTTCTAAATATAAACTGTGCCCCACAGAGTAGAAAAATAGTGCCCTAAAGAAGGCTGTCGTAGTACCACTAACAATGGAGAGGAAATAATGTTTAAAAAGAGGAAGAGACTTACAATCTATGTCCAGGTCACAGAGTTCACGAGGAAACGAAATGTAATTTCAGCGTTAAAGAGAGAACAATTCGTATTTGTAAAGAAGGAAGACACGTTCATCAGATAAGTTTCAGCTACACCACCAAAATAAAAAATAAACGGAAGTCATTGGTCTCTGAAACATTTTCGATGAAACATTTTGACAGAAAAAAACATGGAGTTCAAGAAATTTCCCTCAATATTAGTCGTATTTTAGTTTAATTGATATATTGGAAGCCATTAATTTTTTACCTGATATACTGAAAAACCGAAAACAACATTAAAATAGAGTACATGCCCATCTAGTTCCGCCCACTGTGTCAAATATTGTGATTTTCCATTTAGGAAAAACTAGCTCCCGTTGAAAATGTACTGAGGGGAAATAATTTGATTTCGGCGTGGTAAAATATAGCAGGAAAATACTCACATAAAAAATAAATGTCGTCTAACTCAGCTCTGGCTGGCGTGTTCTTCACTTTCAGGATGTAGGGTTGTGGCGGCATAGATGAGGAGTTCGAAGCTGGAACAGCAGTGAAAGGTGTCCCTGCGTTCAAAGATTCCAATTGAGCTGCTTCACCAACTTTTGCAGGTTCAGCCAACTTAATTTTGTCGACTTTGGCAACACTGTCCCTTGTGGCTTGATTTTGATCTGCAAGTCCATCCGAATCAATATTTAATCGCCCCTTCAGTTCATAATTTCTATTGAACCTGATATCATGCAGGTTTCGGCTCCCTCTGTCATTTTCCGGGGTTAACCGCTCCTTGTTGTTCGATAGCTTCCCTGATTGCACATCATCGCTGACGGATTCAAATACTTTCGTGGAGTAGTCCGTTGATTCACTCACAACATCGCTCTTCGATTTTCCGTCCTCAGCATTAGAACTTGAGTCCTCTACTCCTGTAACCCGACCACTTACTAACAAATCTTTTTCCTCGGCACTTGATAAAGTGGCCTCTGTCGGTATCTGTCCTCTGTTAGACTGGTCGAAAACTTTCTGTAATTCAAGGCCGTCTGTGACATCTACTATGTCATGTTCCACCCCTAGAAATAATCAAGATCATTCGTTATCAAAACGTCAAACAACCGGTTCGAGATCATTACATTTAACAAAATGCATGAAATACCACATCAACTCGGGTCTAGAAAAGGTTCGGCGACACGTAATCCAAGGACTGACTAGGTTCTCTACAGCAGTCACTTTCTTTACTAAAAGGCGTCACAGAATCGTCTTTAGGAGGAGATTGCTCTAAAACAAAATAACTGTCTTCTGTTTTTGTGACGAAGACTCTCGCCATGTTTGAACTTCGCTTTCTTTTCGCGAAAGAATATTAGAAAAGGCGACGGAAAAAGTCCAGGTTCAAACCATTCTTCATTTTAAGCCATTCCCTTCAATTGCAGAATTCTCGTAACTGGTTAAAGGATCACAAAAAATCTTAACGGACCGCGCGCTACTTGATTGCTGAAATTTTAATATTTTTCGATTCAGTGGACCGTGGAATTAACACGGAAAAAAGACGTGTCGAGAAAAAAAATATATTATCTACAACAAGGAGAAAAGTATACGAAAAATGAATGTGTAAGGCATTTTTTGACAAAATACTCAAATATCCTCTGGTGTGTAAATCAAATTCAAGCTGAAAAAGTTTCCAATGAATAATGTAAATGTAAACAGCCAACTCGCGCCCGTTTCGCTTCGAACAGATCGCCATCAAACATCACTTGTTTCCTGAATACGTCAAGGAAACACAATTCTTTAGCAAAATTAAGTTTCAAAAGACCCTGAAAACAAAATTTTGAAAAAATCTCGATCGGAAATCAAAACTCGACGACAGAATTCCACTGTCAGAGAAAGCTTTGATACAAGACATGTTTAGGTTCCTCCATGCGTGTGGATCAGTCCATGTACCTGTAATCTTTCGTGTCGGTACCGGTTTTGGATACTACCGTAGGATAAAACAACTAGACCATCAAAGTGTACAGTACTTACCTCCTATATTTTGGTTACCCTGGAAGATTAAAAGGGAAAGAAAAAGAAGGACAGGGTAGGAATTCATCGCTATAATTTCAACCCACCATATTCAAACATTCGAATATATCGAACAGACCATTATTTCGAGAACTTCTGTGCTGCACGCGCAGAATTCTGGGCAATTTGCTAAATTAGCATGATTTATGCAAAGAGAAACGCAAGATAATTTTCACTTTTTTTCTTCAACGAGTGGCCTGGTCGAAGGTTTTCGTCAGAAATTTTAAAAGAAACGCATCCAAGATTGATTTCATATAAATTTTACTCTTTCGTTTGGCCTTAAAACACATTTAACTTTGAATGTGACAAATCAAGACAAGTCCCTATCGTCTTGTCGTGTATTTGCATGCGGAATTTTGTGTGCACGCAACCACGTCAAAAACAAAATATTACCCAATCACTTCAATAATTTGTCGGCTGTCAAAAGGACTTCGGATCACTCTGTGCCGTCCCGCGGATTTGTTTTATTTTATTTCTCTCCGTCAACGAAGAAAAATAACCTAATAGAAAGCGTGGCCGCTTTATTTTTAACTTCTGGCGAATATTCTAATGTAAAATGTTTTAAAACCCTTTTTTTTCTTTTTTAAAGCCCATTGTCTTTGAGACAATGTTTTGTGGACGCATTGTCCATTAAACATGTACAGAAATCAAACAATCAGTGAGTGAAATTTCAGCATGGTTTGTTAGTTTTCAGACAGTGATTCATCATAAAAGTGAGTATTGCGACCGAAAAGCGCTTTTCAAAAACCCTTAAGTTTACTTTAGATTTTCTAAGGAACATAAATCTGCGTGGTTACCTTGGAAACTAACGAGACAAACTGAAAGAATGGGGTAATTAGAAGTTAAGCAGCAGGGGGGCTTCTTTTGTTCTCGAACTAGAATAATTAGCTGAAAGGAAAGCGGAAAAACAACACATTTATAATTAGCAAAAAATTCCGGTTTGTGATTTTTCGTTTGAGGACAGCTTCAACGTCCATCACTGACTTGCGTTTAATTTATCTGGACTTTTGTTCCGACCCAGGTAATGATCTTTGATAAGATTAAAGGTGGTATAAGCTTTGTGACACCTTTTCGCAGTTCTGCACATGATTGATACCCAAAGGAATCCGTGAAATAACATTTTTTCCACAGTGAGTAAACTAATCACCTTTTCCCCTAAGATCAACCACGGACCTTTTCATGGGAGGGTGGAGGGTAGGCCCTCCTAATTAATACTGCTTGGTCGGACTTCAACAAAGAGCACTGGCAATAGGCTAATATTAATCAAGTATTGATTACGCCCTCCAATTTTAAATCTTAGGGCCGTCATCTCCTAATACGGCACTCACTTCGAAAGGAAAACCACCCATTTCAAGCTAAAAAGAGAGGCACATAAACAAAGGTTGTAAATTTGTCATCCAGCGGATAATACTAAACCAGCGGGTACTATGTACGCTTTCAAAGTATGTGACACAAGTGTACTGCACGGGTGTGAATGAAGTTTTATTATTTGAATGGCGGAATTATTCTAATTACTGTCACACCAAGATGAGATTCAACAAATTTATTGACAAATTAAATGACAAACATGAAACCTAACAGAGAAGAAGAGACCCCTGCCCTTTCACCCTTAGGATGGGTAGGGTGGGTTGTCAAAGCCTAACGCAATGAGATCGTCCAACAACTAAGAAACCTAAGACACATGTGGAGATCACATGATCAATCTGGCTAATGACTGTGCGCCATTATTTACATGCATTGACATAAATTAATACTACCCGTCCTAGAGGTGTTTTGCAAATATTTCAAATGAACGTATTAGCACTTGGATTTATTTGATTATGTCAGTGATTTCTTCTCTGAAAAGAAAATGAGCTAATTAGCGTCTTGAGTGCGATCTAAATCTTCCTCTTATAATCAGAGTTTCTTTCGAAAGTGGTTTTTTTGATCCGAGGTCTTACTCACCAAATAAAGAGTGTATATATGAATACAAAACTGAATGATGCGGTATTCCTTTCTAGTTTGAATTCAAGAGTAACGTGACTATGGAAACTACAGATTGACTGAGGGCTGTTTTGACAGAAGGGTGTTTTTCGTATTTTAGACTTAACAGCTTTTAGGTCTGAAATTCAATCTTCCTATGTGCCACAGCGATGGCAATCAACGCTCCGCCACCAGATTATATAGATATAGATATTCACATATATTAAAAGCTTTTATGGAAAGCGAGCTTTCACATTGAAGGAACTGCAGCTTTAGAAATGACTGATTTTCACACTACGCGATCTCAGTTTATGCCGTATGATTTTCTTGTACCGTTTTTCTTATAAATCGGCCAGAAAAAATCAGCAAAAAGCAAACTTCAAGTCAATCGGTGATTTGCGTCATTCAAACCGGAGACCGGAGATTATGTCTTCTTTTAGAACATATTTAAGTTGCGAAAGATAAAATGTTAATTTCTATCAATGAAAAGATGATTTGCTCGTGGCAAAATGCGTTTTTATTAAAATCAGCGAAGGGTATCTCAGTAAACGTCTACTCAAAAAAAAATTCTAAAATCTCCCCTTAAAATCAGCTTTCTTTTCAGCTCGTTAATTTTGATCCAAGCAAACTTTGGAGAGAAAGAGCCAGTCACTACTCATGTTCATGTTTTTCGGAGGCAGAATTACTTCCATATCAGAATTTAAAGGGGTTCCAATTCAGCTGGGAATATTTTAAAACTTGTGCAATACTAAGGAGAACATATTTATTTATTCAGCTGGTTACAGAGGTAAGGAATATGGCAAAATATTATCTCTTCGCGACTGCATGCCCACGCAATCTTGTATGGAAAGAAATAATATACGTATAAATTGAACAAATATTTAGGAAGTGCTCATGTGTTCTGACGTCATTAAACCACAAACAAAATTGAGATGTCAGAGAAAAGTCTGTCCGAAAGGAAAGATGATTTCCGATGTGAAAGGGATTAGGGTTTACGTACAAAATCCATGTTTGGTCTCGTTTTATGTTATTTGATCAAGCCTCGTCATTTAAATCCGAGAAACATCGATAAAACAAATATTGATATCTGTTAGACATCGGTGAATGAATATTTCTCAATAACATGTTTTTGATTGTACTGATGGCGTAAAACTGATTTGATATCAAGTTACAAAAAGTCTCAAGAAACGCTGAGATTTGACCAAATATCCCGTCTGAAATTCTGGAATATCGTTGTAACATCAATTAATCATTCGGCTATTTACTTCCAGGATAAAACCTAAGGCGACGTCAAGCCTTAAATATGGCAGCTCTTGATATTACATGGGGTTCTTTCTAGAATTGGTCTAAATTCTAACAAATTTAATTATTTCTATCGCACGGAAACACAGCATGTTAATATGAATACGCGGCTTTTAACCAGTTTTACAATATGGATAACAAATCTTCTCCATATCCCTTCTGTCTGAAAATATCATGTTGTGAAGAGTCTTTATATCTCTCGGTTAAAGCTTATGCCACATTGTTTAGTTAAAAAAATAATCTATTTCCTATATCAGTAGATTTTAGGGAAGTCCTCTCTAATAAATGTGTTGAATGAAACTGATCATCAGCAGTTGCAATTGAACTTTACGAATTCTTCACTGCAGGCAAGAACACAACCTCGTGCTCAGTTGCCACTGGTAAATTTAGACGACATGAAGAAAATAGAGGGCAGACGAAGGTGTAAATTAAAGGAGACTGGGGACTATTTTCCCCTGCTTAGTTCCCAGATCCCTTTACGGGAGCAAGGAACGCCTGATGCTATTTTGCCGCCATCAATTTACCGGGTTTATTCAGCAATATGCCATAATTTTTAGCCTATATCTTAAGACTTGTTTGATGGACGAAGAACATTTACAACAAAGCTTGGAACAGTATAAAGAACAAGTGAGTTTTCACCGTCTAAAAGAAGCAGCTTATTTACAGGGATAGCCGCACGACCCCTAAACAAACATCTTTTCACTGTAGTTCAGACTAATGTGCAAGTCTCTGTCGATCTTAGGGCTGGTTTTACTTAATCTTATATTTCTTGCTCTTTTCTAGTTTATATGAGTTAAACTTATATTATCCATTACGGAATGGGTTTTATAAATTGACATATATTTGTGTGATCAGTTTCTCCAGATCCAGAATGTTTTGCAGAATGTAGGGGAAGAAGGTCAAGATGAACTTGTCAAGCTGAGGGACGATCTGGTAGAACTTATTCAAGTATCAGAAGGTGGGACATATTGCCTCCCTCTTTTTGGTAGACAAATTATAAATCAGTATTTTTTTACTTGAATTGTGTCTAAGAATCGTCTTCAAGACCTTCTTTATTTAGATTCAGACAATTTCATTGAAGGCTAGCATTTACAAAAAGTAAGATATTAGGTGTCATTAACAAAGGTGTGGCCAGGATTTTTCAAAGGGGTGGTTATGCCGTGTCAAATGGAAGGTACTTACTAGATTGTTATGCTGACCTCCACACCATGTTTTATATAATGTGACAGAAAAAAGCTTACAAAGTGGGAGTCACGGGCACCCCAGGGGAAACCCCCCCCCCCCATAGCTACACCCTTGGCTAAGAGTCAGACATCAAGCTTGTTGTTGTTTTGACAACTTTTATTTTATTTAGCATAATAATCAGATTAATCTTAGAGTTATGAATGAAGTTACTGTATCACAGCACAGATCCATCAAAACTATGTTAGGAGAGTGCTATTTTCATACATTCCTGTAATTGTCTGCAATACTTGTTTTTGGTTTTGTTTTGTTTTGTTTTTTTCATAGAGAGTCTTTTATCTCTCAAGAAAAGCAGATTACTTCAGTTGCTTGACAGTAAGGAAAGTGAACTCAGAGCAGATCCTCCTGAAACTTTTGATGATAGGCCTGGTTTAAATGATTCCGAAAATGATACTGTAAGTAATGAGAAGTGCTGATGCATTTCCTAGTTAGGAGTGAATGTTGCCTTAGCACAACACAGCAAATGAGACAGCCCTTCACATTAAGTATTTAAAGACTTTGAAGGCTTTCAAATGACTTATCAGTTAAAACTAAGGTCTGTTTACTGTTCATTATTTCTCACATAAATCTTAATGAGGATTCAAGTTCATTGTGCTATTTTAAAAGAGTGATGCCAGCAAAAACTAGAAGCTAAGAAAGGAAGTTAGGCAAAGTGATAGAAACCAGGTTGACATTTGAATATTTTTAATTTCATGAGCATTATAAAGTCTCTTACTAAAGAAAGATTTATTCAATGGGTCTTTCACATTATCAGGCTTTCCTTCTCAACAATGTCTTGGGTTAAAGTGAAATGGTGTAGTTATCAAAAGTATAATTTTGATGTTTTTTAGATGACTATTACTAAATTCTTTCACAGGAAGTTTTGTATGCTTTTGTTTATGCAGTTTCAAAGACCACAATTAGAATATATTGGTTTTGCTAATTCTTATCTGGTTTATATGAATATGTTAAAATGATAATGGTGGAAAGGAACTTGGAAAAAATGAAGACTCAGTTGAGATTGAAGATGACATCACTGGAATGAAATGTCGCGTATCATACTCACAGGTTTGACTTGTTTTCAAAAAAAGTAAAGGTAAAATCTGTATTTGGGCCAAGTTGTCCATCCAGCTAGAGCTTATCCCATTTTCTTAGCATGAAGCAACTTGGAGTATCAATACCCACCCCTGGATGAGATGCTAGTCCATCGCAAGGTTCCCCCCCCCCCTCCCAGCATTTCATCAGGCTTCTCTTACAGTTGGCCTGAACCCATTTATTCTCTTGGGTGGTGGAGAGGCACTGTTTTAGTGAAGCAACACATTGACTTGATCAGGTCTCAAACCTGAACCTTTCAACCTGGCCCCAGTCATTCAAAGGTCAGATAACACTATCTGGTGGATAAATCTCTATCTGGTTGATAATACCATACGTTTTGCTATCACTTATCCACTGGATAGTGATATCCACCCTTTATACAACTGGGCCCCAGAGTCCAGCACCCAAAACATTACGAGGCAGTGTCTCCCACATCTCATGAATTGCTTTTTTGATGTGCGAGTCCAACGTCTCTTTTTGCAAGCCTGGAAATTTTTGACTGGTAGAATTAGAATTAATAGATAAATTTTTTTTATTGAGGGAAACAAATTTTTGGAAAGCACTTCTTGAACAGATTCCAATTTTTTAAGGACTGGGGAGTAATGGAGCAACACAATGCTATGGTTTTTGATGCAGATACAGTTGCATTACCTGATGGTAGAGAAGAAACTAAGGTATGCACTCATTACAAATTCTCAACTTTTGTTCACCCCTCACCTGAAAATACACACAGATCAGGTATTTTCTTGCTCTTGTGACTAGACACAGGTACTGGAATCTGTCATGTATCTCATGACATCCTTCAATTAATGTCTATTAATTTTGACATTATAATGGTTAAATCGTAAAAAGGATCTTAAGAAGTACACAGGTGTTGCTTATAAAATAAACAGCGTAAATTGGGTGGCAGGTTTTAGAGTTTACCTGCATCATTGTTGTTTTCTTTCACACCTTAAGTTATTGACTGATATACCATGTGTATAACTGGCAAAAACCTATGAAAGTAATAGGTGAAGTTCACCAGCTGTTGGCTCTTACATTCTTTATAATCTTTACAGGTGAGAGTGTTATTTATGAACCCCACCCATAAATCCATGGTACCCTGCCCTTATTTCCTGGACAGCAAATGCAAATTTGATGATGACACTTGCAGGTTAGTTTTTCTTTCTGTGAAATAATAAGGTGTATTTTGAATACATCTAAGCTTGCATGATCTTTTTTCCAATATTGAACCATAAATATGTTATATTTGTTTTGATTTAAACAAAGTACTATTTGATAAATGAATAAAGGGGGCAGGTTTCTAAAGAAACTGTGGTGCTGTGTGGGTGGGAGAGTATCGCAGGCTAATTTAGTATTATCAACTGAGTTGATAACATAAATTGGCCATCATCATTTGCTCTGATGAAGGGCTCATGCTTGAAACATCAGCTTTGAAACTCTTTATGGTGGCTAATTTACATTATCAATAAATATGATTTTAATACTGGTATTGAATTTCCATTTATCTTTAACTTTGTTTCTTTTGATTTATTTCATTTTAGATATTCCCATGGTTATGTGGTCTCTATTGATGATTTGATGTCATTCAAAGAGCCAGACTTCAGGTAGCTATTCTGTATCAGATTATTTATTTCTATCAACAGTTTATATCTGGTTGAATTAGACATTGTGAAACCACTCAAAACCTGTGCAGACATATGACCATATGCAGACACCCTTACATTTACAGCTGTAGCTTGAAACTAGTATTTGCCAAAGGGGGCTCTTTTAGTCAGGTGAGAGCTTTTCAAAAACATGAGACAAAAGCAAGGAAGGAAAATTATCTTCACACTCCCCACATGTCACTTCTTCTGCTCACTGTTTTTTCTCTTGTTATATTTCACGTGCATTGTCATAGCCAAGTACAGTGTGGTCAGTGTTGTTTGGCTAGATACAATGATGGAGTTTGGTACAAGGCCACCATTCAGTAAGTTCTAATCATAAAAATAACCTTAATAACAATGATAAGAATGATTCTGAATAATTATGCTTCTTAAAATGTTTACAATTAATGATTTTTGGAAAATAATAGTACTTAATGAATTCCATAGTCTTTTCCTATTTCAATAATATTTAAAACCATTAATGCACAAATTAAAAATGGAGTTCATTTTTGCACTCAATCTGATTGAGTAGAACTGCTCTACATATTATCACTGATTCAGGCCAAATTTGACTGCACTAAAACCAACTACAGTGAGGAACATGAGGATAATAATAATAATTATAATAATAAATGATGATGATTATGTCATTTGTGTCATTAACTGGAAAGAAAATAATAACTATTAATTGATACCCACTCGTGCTCTCTGATGACCATGACTGCTAAATAAACTTCTCTAAGTGTTATGTTGTTATTATTATTATTATTATTATTATTATTATTATTATTATTATTATTATTATTATTATAATTGTTACAATTTTTCAGGTCAATAGATCATGAGGCTTATACATTTGTTGTTCACTATGATACATACAACTCAGATGCTACACTAGGCATAACTGAGATTCTTCCTTTAGGTGAGTGAAAGACAACCATATCAAAGGAAAAACTGCTGACAAAATAAATTGGAAAACCCAGAAGGAATTATACTTTGAAGTATACTTTAACTATTAGCTATTTCCTTTGTGCCGATGAGATGCCAGGATATTTACATGCTAATACAATTCTCTCTCATCCTATGATATGATCTTTAAATATTCTTGGAATATCATGAAAATTTCAAATAGCACAGTCTATTCAACATGAAGTACTCTCTGAATATTAATTTCATTGCATTTTTAGTAATGTGTGGTTTTCTTTGCATGTTACAAAATTATTACCATACCTTGCATTCTTCAGAGACCTAACACCAGCATATTCCAAAAGGCATTTTGAGTTTTCTGACTAGCAATCTTTTTAATAAAGGGTGTTGCAGAATTTTTATGTTATGTCTATGTTGTGTTTAATTTGTGGAACTTTGTGTCCGGTGTTGTATGTCTTATACCTAATAATTAAGTATATAATTTGTACATCACAGACCAAAGAGATTCTGAGAATGTGTCAGACAGTGATCTTTCAAGTTTGTCTAGTGACAATGAGGAGGTTGATGAAGATCAGGTTGCTGTAGTGCAGCTGGCATGCAAACCATCAGGGGGTCCTGTTTGTCTCGGAGAGTGGGAACAACACACAAAAGTAAGGCTGGTTTTCCTGTACTATTTCTGACTTATAGTAGAAGACCTCAGCCCACGGTTCCAAAATACTAAATAGATATGAATTCCTAGCTTACTGGAATGAGAAGAGCCTTGAAGAGAAGTCATTTGTTTTAGAGTGAAATGTGGCAAGCCTTATTTCATACTATATCATCATAACCAACATGTAGCTGATGACCTCAGAAATGATGAAAGATAATGGAATTTATAATCCTAACATTAACAAAACTAGCCAGAAGAGACTATAATTTTTCCTTTTGGAAAACTCCAAGTGTTGCTTTTTTAATCCAGGATATAAAAGATTACTGAAAAGTTTTTGTTTGTTTTCAGGGCATTGGTTCAAAGCTTATGACCCAAATGGGTTATGTGTTTGGGTATGTTGATGTTGTGGCACAATTAAATCGTTGTTTGAAATGATACTTTCTTTTGTCTCAAACCTGTATCAGGTTCAAGGGATAGACTTTCTTGGGTTTACTGGCCTAATAACCCACTCAGGATGTTGAAAGAACAAAGAAGTAGTTGGTAAATTACTTACCTTTGGCTTGTGACTCACCAACCCTAATGTTCTCCCAATACCCCAAGTCAAAGTTTATGCCAGTAAACTGATAGAAAGTGCAGTTAATATCTAAAATTAAAAAGCATTTTACCCCCTAGTAGGTCTTACACTACTTTGACCAAAACACTACAGTCTGAAACATAGTAGAAAAATTTTAGAAGGACTTTGCACATTTTTCTTTTGTTTGTTTATGGCAGCAAAGGACTTGGAAAGGATGGAAGTGGCATTGTAGAGCCAGTTGAAGCAGTTGTATTACCTCAAGGTAAGACAGCATAATTCAAGACCTCTGTTTTGATTGATATACAGGTATATCTGAGGTATAAATGAGTAATTTAAGATGTTAACAATGATTACAATCATTACAATTTCCTCAAATGTCACTTGGGCTGAATGGCTTTTTCCAGACCACTTCAAGTCAATGCATCCAGCCCTACACACCTCAGCTTTCACTATGATTTTCTCTGGAATTGGGTGTGCTGGGCTCAACAGTTCATTTGATAATGATCAATATGATTATTATTATAATTATCTTTAATAATTATTATTATTAATAGTAGTAGTAGTAACTTTATTTATTAATGAATTTAACCTTCTTTTTCTGTGCCAGCAACATTTGGGAATGTACAAGACTTAAAGATAGGATTTCCCTTCTAAAGCCAATAAATTAACCATTACTACCATTCATTACCGAAATCATGCATCATTTAATGTCATCATGATCATCATCACTACTGACTGAGAAATATTTTTAACCTTGCTTGATAAAGTTCCAAAGGAAAGTGTGGAAAATGATCCACAAGTCAACATAATTATAACCAATAATGTTACCAAATGCTTAATGATAAACAAGCAAAAAGCAACAACATTTGTGGGTCTTTCAGGAAAGTCACTTGATCAGATAGCAGAACTCAGAGAAAAAAACAAACTGCCAAAAGTAGGAGGGAAGAAGAGGCAAAAACTATCTAAAGTAAAAAGTGTTAAGTTACCAGAAAGAGTGAGTACCAGTATTTACAACATATTTATTTTGTTGAATTCAAAGTGAATGTTTTCTTGGCAACTTAATGGTAATTTTTATAACAGTGCCAACTAATAGATACTGTGTAGGTATATTGTTAACCATGACAATAATTGCCAACTCCCCAACCATACCTGAAAATACATCAGTCCATTATATACCAATTGTGGTGAATTGGCCCAAGACAAATATGAAGCCCCTTAAAATATTTTAAGAACACCATGGCACACCCATAATACAGCCATCTTCATTGAGCAAGCTTAGTCATTATTACAAGGATTAACTATTTGGCAAAAAATGTTGCTGTGAAGCCTATTGCTTTATTTGAAATATAAATTCACTATGCTGGTCTCAGCTTTCATTTTATTGACTGTGTGAAAGATGCATGTTACTCTATTTTACAATTCTTTCTCTCCTGTAATCTGGGAGATGCATGTTGCTTTATTTTACAATTTTTTCTAAATCAAAAAGGGTCCAATTAACAATAATAGTTATTTATTTCGTGGTTAGGTTGATGTTATTTTGTAATTGTTGAAAATTATTTCACTTGACAAAATTAGTACCTCATTATTAGTACATCTCATTGTAAAATTAAAACATCTTTCAACAATTTTTGATGCATAATTTCAGGCATCTGGTAGTGACATATTTGACTTTATCAACATAAAACTTGGTGGCAAGAAAGGTGATGTATAATTTCTCAGTTTTTGTTTCAAGAAAATGTTTGGTAGTAATTTTTAAAGGATTACAAAAAAAAGCATCACAGATTAGGCAAGAAGTCCTGGCTTTTAAGCTGTAGATATCCCTATACTTGTATCAAAATTTAGTTCTTAAATTTGGAAATTTTCTGAGAAAATCTTATGAATGCCAATTAAATGTAAATTTACATATGCAAGATAGCTAACTATGTTGGGATTTTCAAGGTTGCCCTAATGTTTGAGATCACTGTCAACCATGGCAATCTTATTATCTTTATCAATTCAATATGATGATAAGATTTATTATATGCAGTGGGTAATGGGTCACTTCCTCCTTCAGGAAATATTCATGACATAAGAGTTCCTGTTCCTGGGACAAGTGCAAGTGAATTTGAGGTTAAAGACACAGGAAAGAAAAAGAAGGGAGAGGATAAAAATATAAATTGGAATTTACAGGTGTGGTTTACAGTTGTACAAATCAAGAGACAGAAAATATTACCACAGCTTATTGATAGAGTTGGAGGACATAATATCTTCATCTGAAGAGTCTTAAATATATTTAGTGAACCATATTATTTGTTAGTTGTAGACTACATGTACAGGTTGTTAAAGAACTCTAAATATATATTGGATATTATGAACTCTAAACATCCTCTTGGATGTTATTTGAGGGGGGGGGGGACAGTACGGAAAGTCATTTCTCTTCATCAACAGATCTCAGTTGGCCTTGCAGCTAAAATACTATCCTGTCTCCCAGTGTTATTACCATTTGTAATAATGATATAATTTGTTTGTACTTAACCCTTTAACTCCCAGATCAAATTTGTAATTCTCCTTACTATCAACCACACAATTCTTAAAATGTTAGTTCAGAGAATTTAGTATTGGATCAACTAATTATCCTCAAAAGGATATTTTTCTTTATTCTCATCACTTGTCTGGTTGATATTGTATGGATATTGTAAGGAGAAATTCTGTCTCGGTCACTCATGTGAGTTAAAGGGTTAAGTGTTGCTATTGTTACTTTAATAAATGCCTTCACAAATGACAGAATACATGGTACTGTACAGTACATATGGAAGCAATAACGAGATAATCACAATACTAAAAGTAATATATAATTACAATAATAAATAGTGTCAAACACTAAATCTTAAAAGAAAAAACTTCAAGATCAAGGACTAGAATAACAAAATATTGTGCGTTCAAGAAACAATATTAAAAGAAAAAAAACTGCTTGTAATTTAAGTTTTTCCCATTGTTGTTGTTGTTTAGTTGTCTTATTTTATTTTGCTGCTATTTGCTATTTGCCATTTGCCACTCTGTATCTTAAGAATATGTTTAAAGATGGATTCTTATCAATCAATTTGCATTATAACATAGCACATAAATTTGTCTAATCAAATTCAATTGTGTGAGCATGCTTCATATTCCTATTGTGCACACTCATGACGTCAGCAAAGAAATCCCTTGAGAAAAAAATTTTTACAACATTTAAACCATCGGGTTGAAAATGTTATAAAACAATTGGTTCATAAATCAGCTGTGCGTTCATCGAGATATGAAGCACTTGTGAAGTTTGGAGAGCATTCAAGAAGCTAGAGTTGCTCTCAGCTATGCCTCAAGCAACTCTTATGCATCTTTCATGCTCTCCAAACTTCCCACATGCTTCATATCTCGATGAGCGCACGCTGACAAATGAACCAATTGTTAATTTTATAAAGAAATAATTTTTCCACAAGTATAAAGTGATTGAAGATAACATCGTCTTCACCTTTGCTAAACTCCCCAAATTAGATGGTGGTTTCCACCATATGTCATTCTTTGGGATGATTTAATAATTTTGAGCTCTTTAATAGTTCCATTCAGTGTTGTCTCACCTAATGAAAACAGTATATTAAAATCATATTCTTGTTACCCAGTTATTTAAGATACATGAGGATATATCAGCTGTCAAGAAGCAGTTGAAGAAAGAAGAAATGGCTCTGAGTAGACATCATGAAAAGTAAGTCTCCTTTCAGTTTAAAAAGTACATGGGAAGATGTTCTGTGCCAAAGAATGAGAGATGGGTGGTAAAAGAAAAACTTTTGCTTGTCTAGTAACAGAGGAAGGGGATGACTTGCCAAGCTGCCACTGTAACAAGTTACACATTACATTGGCAACTAAAAGAGAAAGATACCCACCACTTCTAATGATCTTCACAGATGTGATTACTTGTAACTGAAAACTTTTGGACAAAATTTCATCAATGGTTTGTTTGTTATAATTTTTTAGGGATAACAAAACAGCCTCGCACTTTAGAGGGAAAGTTGAAGGCATCAAGGCACATCTATCTCGACTACATGACAGAGAGAAACATATACAGCAGAAACTACATCATAGCAAGAACCATAAAAAACTCACTGTGTTCTAATGATCTACACATTCTGTAAACAAAAATTGTATACCTCTAAAATAATCACTATATGCCACATGTCAACAAGTCTTATTTTATTGCAATAGATAGTTCTAAGATTGAACCTTGGGGATGCAGACACATGGACAGTTCTTTTTCTATACCAGGCAACATTTATGAGTAGAAGGCAAGATCTTCAGAGTGCCAATCATATGTAAAAGTCTACATAAGTGTCACAAGACAGAGAAAATTCCTGTAGATGTTCCAAAAAATTTTGAAGGTGCCTTGGAGAGTTGATCCCAACAGGTCTTATAGAACTCTGGGTAAAGAAATGTTGTAATTATCTTAATGTTAAGGAAACATACCCTGTCCATCTATAACATTGATTTAAGGTTCAAACTATGTCAGGCTGTGATAGCTTGAATTTCTTTTAAATGAATGAATAACTTTATTCAAAGAGGGAGACACAATAACCTTTTACAGTTTTCTAACTTATGGCCCTCTCTTGCAAGGTGTAAGCTTGCCCAAGCTCATACATCTTAATCTACTGGTGGAAGAGTTCTGTAGGAAGATAGAAGATTCTGAGCTTGTTTTACCAAAATTAGACTTCACTAATGTATTAAATTTACACGTCTTGCTTATTTGTTGCATTGGTTGTAGTGTTGAAATGAGTATTATTGAAATAGGCCAGGTTTATGACCATGGAGTAATGTCATGTAGGATGTCAGAAACATTCAATTCCAAACTAACATGAGCTTTTCAATATCTTACACCAACTAAAGATAGCTGGAATGAATTCAATCTACTTCCTCAGCATGTGTAGACTTGGATATTTTCTTCAATATTTCAGACAAAATCATTACAGAATACCAGTCTTCCTTGTAACAATCAAGTTCACAGCTATAGCTTGGGTACAGTAGACATTTCCTATTTCCATTTTATAACTCAGAAAGATATCTTTATGTTTGAAGACACTGGATGTCATCTAAGAATAGACCAGTGAAATGATACATATGGAAAGTCAATTCAAATTTTTTACCTTTACCAAATTCCAAATAAAAATTGACAAAAAGAAGAAATCTCTTCTTTAAGTATCTGGTCTGCTGACCACCTTATGTGAATTTAAAAAAACAAATAGAATAATGAAATCTCAAGTCAGTGTTTTCAAGGTGTATGTTTGTATTTTTGTTGCTCAGAAAGGTCAGTCAACAATTCCTGGTATGGCCTCAGAAAAAGCTCTGTATGTTATATTATCTCCACAAGAGAAATGAATCACACTGCAGTGGTACTCAAATAATTAAAAATTAAGTCTCTCCACATAGACAACGTAATTTTAACAAATAGATTCCAAATTGCCATGCATCTGTTCAGTAATAGATCACCGATGTGAAAATGTGAAATGTGGTAAGAACAAACAAGTGGCACACAAGGCGCAGCCGAGTGTGTCACTGATGTTCTTACCATTTTGACTTCCTCTGTAATCTATTACTGAACAGACGTACGGCAACTTGGAATCTATTTGTTTTATATAATAAAGAATTAAAAAAAGTTTTAATGATGATGTCATCTATACGTCTTTCCTCCAATAGATCACAAGTGAGAACCAATCAGAATGCATGCATAACTGAGCTTATTACATAACACATGCTAGACACCACTAAAAACAAATTGTTCTAAATAACATCTCATTGCAATCACAAAGTCTATAAAGATTTCACATTACTGTCAACCTCTGCAAATTGAAAATTATGAAAGATTTTTTCTGGGAAGTTGCAGTGTCCAGGCTGATGTAGTCAATCAGAGGAGAGGGTTGCTTGTAACTTTCTCTTTGAAGTTGTCTAAAAGATTCTCAGAAACCTTATGTGGTCAAGTCTTTAAAAAAACAAGAAGGAAAGAGAGATTTCACATACTGAAAGCTATCTAAACTAGAATCAGGCTATAAGGGTCAGAAATTAATTATCACCTGGGAGGGGATCACACTGTTTTCAGGGGGAATGGAGGGGAATCAATTATCACTGATTGAGTATAATGGAATATCATTAGAATGCTATGGGACCCTAGGGTGGGAACCCTTTCTTTCTTTTCATCTAGATAATAAAAAATCTGTCCCACAAACACAGGATTACAATTACTTATGTCAACATACAGTCTTTAATACAAAGGTTTAAAATTCAATGAGTACATATTCAACTGAAAGAAGTCTGCTTTGTCCCTTGAATGAAAAATGCTGATTGCTTTAAAATCTAAATGCACAAGTACTTCAGGAAATATTGTTTTTTGGAATTATGCCATCCTTCTGGACCTGCACAAGTCAAAAATACTTTGTACAGTCTATGGTTAGACATACAAGGATGGAAAAATTTCAAACTTTTCAGTTCAGATCACATAGCTGGACAAGTGCTGTTGATGAGTTGTATATCCTACTTTGCTATGGACAACCAACCAACCTACAATACAGGTTTAAAAGTACATGTTTTCACAATTATTGATGTACAGCTACTAAAAATGATACTAATTCTTTTGCAAGTGTCCAATTCCAGAAGTGCAAAAGATTTTCAATCAATAAACAGTACAATACACAGTGTTCAATAACACAAAATATTTCCATTTGTGTTCAGTTCTTTCTGGCTTAGTAAGGCCGATACCCACCACCACCAGCACCACCACCCCCTCCTCCACGTCCACGCACTTGTCCACCACGCCTGTTTGGACCATATGAAGACGCTTCAGAACTGTACTCCCCCATGTTGTGATAACCTCCACCATAACCACTGCCATAGGCACCACCATAACTACCATAACCACCATCATAGCCATAACTACTGCCATAAGAGTAATCACCACTGCCGTAATTTTCATAACCTTCATAACCTGAACCATAGGTAGGTTGTGAGTAGGCACCATTATAACCTGCACCACCACCACCACCTCCTCCTCCTCCACCTCCCCGCCCTCTTCCTCTGAATCCACCTCCACCACGACCACGGAATCCACCACCTCCACCTTGACCACCTCCCCCCTGTCCACTGTTTTCCTCTGCCTTCTTGAGCTCAACTTTCTTGTCTTTGATTGTGCAGTTCCTGATGATAAATAGCTTGTCCACTATGTGTTCATTTTGGAACCAAGCAAATGCATAGCCCTTGAATTTGTTGGTGTTTCTGTCAAACATCAGTTTAATTTTCTCTGGTTGATGGGGTGTAAATATGGCCAGCACATTCTTGATATCTTCTTCAGAGGCCTCTTCATTAAGCCCTCCTATGAAGAGCTTCTTTGTTTTCAACTGAGCCAGTGGGTTTGGATCATCTCTTGGAATTGCCCTTCTTGGGTAAACAGTCTGGCCATCAACAACTTGTGGTTTATCTTCTAAGATTTGATCCACTGCTGCTTGATCAGACATTGACACAAAGGCAAACCCCCTTGGGTTATGATCTTTATCTAAGCCTATCTTGACTTCAGTGACAGTTCCATATTTTCCAAAGTGATTTTTTAGACTTTCCTCAGTTGACTCAAGCTTAAGCTTTCCAATGTAAAGCTTTTTCAAATCTGGATTATTTTCCCAGCCTTCAGTAGCCATGATTGAACAAGCCTAAAAGGAAGCACACAAAGTTCCATTAGTTTAAAATAAAACTTTAAATACTCTCCTGAGCAATTAAGTTAATGAAAAAAAATAAAGGTTAAAGAATTTTCCAAACCGCTGAAAGTAACAAATCTTTTCCCTTCAAACAACATCAATGGCAACTATTCTTTCAATTTTAACTAAATTAAAAATAGACTGCGAGAGTCCAATTCAGTGATAAATATGAAATTAAAAAAACTAGCCATGTTCACCTGCAACAAAAGTGAAATGTTACAAAAAAACTGAAAAAGGGCAAATTGAAAAATGAAATAGAAAAGCAAAATATGTGGAAAAAAAGTCAGAGAGATACAGACAAGAAACTTGAAAAATTCTTTATTCAAAAGCAATAAAATTCTATTTCAGTTTGAATAGTTCATTTCCATGATAAAATATTTGTTTAGATATCTTACAGACTAGAAAAAACTGATGGCAATTTTCTCTCAAAACCCCATTTTAATTAATTGGTGCTACGCCAAACCATGTCTGTGCAACCAACAGTGCTTCTGTGCTCATAATCACCTTCTCAAACTCAGACACATTATAAAAAGTATCCTTTTACAAATCTTTAGCCCTCCAAGTAACAATTTACAAAGCCTCTAGGGCTTAATTGACTAAAACAGAGAACAAAGAGATAAAACACAGAAATGGAGGTAGCATCTAAAACTAGATTCCCTTTTCACTGAAATAAAGAGATTTGGGAAATCATAAAGACAAGTTTCACCCAAGTTAAATCAAAACTCCATTTGTTAATTTTAACTTGTGTTAAGTGTGGAAGTCACCAAAAGATATCAGTTACTAGTGACCATGAAATAAATCTGTTCGGGGTCTATTCTTCCTCATAAAAATGTAATTCTTCAAATAAACTTTTGAGTCATCTGGGTACTTATATGAACACATAACTAAACCTTCCATATAATTTCATTTCAGCCACAGAAAATTTTAAACAAATTCCAGGAAAGCATGAAATCAGTTAAAACCCAACTCATTACTCTGAACTTCTCCTCCAATCCTTGCCAGCAGCATATCTCATTATCAATACATTAACAATTGTGAACCAGCACAAACTCGAATCGTTTGGGTACACAGCAGGGAAAGAATAACCAAAATGTGTAACAAATTGAAGGTAATTCAGGGAGAGACAACGAAAAAAGCTCTGATTTTACACTGCACACGACCAAAAAACAACATTTGTAGAACTTCGTTCTTGGAAGGAAAGCTTCTCTATTACTGAAACAATGGAAAGTTGACCAAGTTGAAACTGGAACAAGAAAGGAAAAGGCTATGAAACTTCAGGAATTCAAGACTTCGTCCTCTATCGTTGGAAACGGTTCTTTCCGATTTTCTGCGTCTACTTTAAGCGGTCAGAAAGCATCAGGAGGGAAACCTTTCTTGAAATTGAACTACCACGGAAATGGCTGAAACGACGGAAAGCAAAAACCCTTCACAAGATCTGAAACTTCGTGGGAATAATTCTTCTTGCCCTATTCCAATCTCATCATACTAGCACACCATCAAACATACATGTTTTTTGAAGACTCCAGCGTTTTATTGACATTCCGAAGCGCTTTTACTTAGTAGTTACCACACATTCGGTCCGTGCTTGACCACTCCAGATTCCATGCGTCATCCAATTCCTTTGTCATCTGGAGACGCCGCGTGGCCGCCAAGATTCGACGCCGCCATGACAGTCACCCGTGCAGCTCTCATGTCCTCTCGAAGAGGGACGGCAGGCAGAAGTCGCAATAATCGAGTTTTCTGCCAACACAACTGTCAGTTCAGTACGGGATTGTTTGTATAATCATACTACTTGTATCGTTTCGAAACTTCATTTGCTGCAAAAAAGATTGATTTCCCGAAGCGAGCGGTGTTTAGGAGCGACAGATAGGAGCACGTGGTAATGAAAGTTCACTCAAAAACCTTTGATAGGGAACTCAAACAGACAAATCGTTTCATGAAAAAAAAACTGTCAAGTAAGATCACAAACCTCAGCTAAGAATGAATAGAAGGTAAATCAAAGCGTGAGTAAATTTCAACGACAGCAAAAGTAATCGGTGGATGGCTTAATTTGAATGAGAATAGCTAACCCATCAAACTCTTGATAAGCCAGGAAAACGCAAAAATCCTCCACCAAAAAGATTTTAAAAACTTGAGGGATATGGTTAAAAATGGAAACCTTCCGTATACCTTACCTTCAAATGTAGAATTTACAGCTTTTAACGTACAGCCTTTCACGCACACCTTCTATCTACACTCAGTCTTTAGATGCAAATCGACAAGCACTGGATGGAATGTGTAATGCGTCACAGGTCACGAGGTCTATCCATCCCTGAGCCCACGGTGTTAAAGACAAATGCGCGGGAAAGCTGCAAGCATACCCACCCATTACATAGAGAAGCCTTGACTGTGCTCTGTTCTGTTGTAAAGCACGCAGGAAGCGGCAAGAGTACTAAAGAAGTGTGGAAACACTCGACTACGTCTCGGTTGTGGTAGATTGTGTGTGTTGCGCGAATAACTGTAACAAAAAATAAACTGTATTGGTGCCACGGATACCTGTTAGTACAAAATGCAGACTGAAGACTGCAGACCGGATACAAAATGTAAACTAGGTACAAAATGTAGACTAGATACAAAATGTAGACTGCAGACTGCAGAGTGGGAACAAAATGCAGATTGAGAATCTAAAGAGTTTTTTCGTGTGGTATGTGATAACATGTCATCTTACAACTTACTGAGCGTCACGCATCGCTTTTCCGCGATCAGCTTGCACTATTATTTACACTATTGTGAAATATTCCTGGCCCATTTCTTGATTAAAACTGATCTTGAGATAATTTCAAGTCTTCATATAGTCTTCTCACTTTGCGTGCGAGTTGTTTGGTGTGTTGTCTGTACAGATTTTACCAACGTAGTAAAAGTGGATGAAGCTGTAGATGTAAATGAGATGTCACTGTTGAATATTTAACACGCGCAACGTTCGAGAAACAATAGTGACAGCTTTGCACGTGGGCCGTATACTCATCTTTTTAAGCGGCATGTGTTTATTTTGTGGAAAAAATGCGGACCGAGACCAAAATTGTTCCTTCGACTTGACATATTTTCGACGTTAGTAGATCACATCATATTAACTAAGCTCTGTAAATCATTCATTTCAGATAACGAAATCAACTAAACATGCCAACGGTGGTATCTGAATTCGTCCCTGGCCAAACACAAACGACCCCACAAGATCACTTTCACTAGGCATCGAAAACATACACAAAATCGTCCATAGTTAATTTTAATTAAATATTCATCTAGAGATAGCATCGAGAAAACAAATCCAGAAAAATATAATCGGCACACCCAACAAATCATGAATCTTGCACAGCTTGCCGTTAAAGAACTGCTCAAATCAAAATGTTTGGTGCAATTCATCAACACCTCAAGCAATACTTAATTCAAAATGTTTCCACTCACTCTCGTCGTGAAGGAACAATAACCATGATCGTGCTACAGTGCACAGGACTCCATTTTCTCTCGCAGGTAACTTAGTGTTAACAACTGAGTTGAAAACGTAAATTAGCCACCCTAAACGGTGGCTAATTTAAGTTTTTAACTCAGTTGTTAACACTAAATTACCTGCTATACTCTCCCACCGACGCAGCACCACAGTTTCTTTAGAAACTTACCCCTTTATCCATTTTCTCTCGAACAACTATCCACCATTTTCACAGCACGGGTAACACAGTTACTAAAGGTAACACCATATCTTTGATCTGTCTAGTAGTATCGCATTTCTCATAAAGTGCGGTAAAATACGCGTTAAAAACACAGGAAAGCCAACATTTCTCATTCTGATTCCATTTTACGAACTGCTCTCTCCGAATCCCCCATTACTTCGTTGAAATTTGAACACCTCTCAAATCAAAGAGCAAAAACGACGCTCTGATTGGTGCGAGATACATACCTTAATGCGGCGATCTGACTGATGCGAGATACATACCCCAAACTATCTGATTGGTATGAGTAACATACCACTCTCTGTACGCTAACAGAGGTTATTTTTAAAAAAAATAAAAAAATGGATTTAAGTCGTAATTTAGTCGAAACTCACCGTGGTCGATCATTTCACTCTTGCAGCACCCCTCCCCCCACGCTACTTTGACCAGTGATTACATAATCTCGAGCTCAAGCTCCTTGTCAGCGATTAGTCACTAGGGTAAAACAAAGCGCTTGTATCAAATATCGGCATCGGCCCTGTCACAAATATTGGTGCTGAGCCTAAAAAAGAGCGGTGACCCCATTCACACCCAAACTATAAAACACGTTTTAGAGCTGCTTTTAAAACATTATTTGAAATTGTTTTTCTTGATAGCAGTTGCCTGGACTAATTTTTGTATCATAATGAAAATCAGAGTGATCATTTAAACCCTAAGTTAAATTTAGACTGCATGTGTTCCTTCGCTGATTTTTATTCAATAAAAAATTGTCTTACTAAACGTGTTTAGCATATGTGAATAGGCCACACCACACCTACCACACACACCAGAATGTGATTAAGAGGCACCCCCAACCCCAGCATAGAAACTGGTAGGAACCTTTTCGCCGATCCATGAGGAAGTTTGACTCCACATCCGGTTTGCAGACTACAGGAAACACTTTTCAAGAGACTCACTAATACAGTTGAGATTTCAAACGGCCTAGGTGATCTTCTACATGAGCGGGAAAGCTATCTATAACTTCAGAGAGTCCTATTTTTTTCAGCGAACAGGAGATAAGTTTGCGAACGAAAGTTGCAATAAAATATGGATGTTAATTCATCTTTTTCTCGTAAATGTGGGCCCTATCGAGGCTCAGGGTCAGGTGTTTCTACATCCTAACAACGAAATCAGGAGATGAAGGAAACACATATAGAGCAGTATTTCTTGGAAAAGAAAGATTCTATTCATTCAGAATACAATTATCAAAATCGTTTTCAAAGAACTATCTTCCATATCAATCTTCCATCTCTTTTCGCTTGCGTAGCAGTCCTTTCTGTTTCCCCTCAGCCAAGTGGGAAAAGAGGGACAAGCGTATTGGTATGAGACAAAAAATTGAAAGAGCAAAACCTTTGGCTCGAAAAATGTCAATTTATTTGACACCGTTAGCAGTGAACGAGCAGTTAATAACCGCATACCTATGGTGTCCTTCAGAACACAGAATGTTAATTTAAAAACCGTGGCAAGGTTCTGCGGCTAATTTTCATTGGAGACTTCACTGCAGACTCATCTCACTGGTTATTTGTGTCAAGTCTGTGCCAAAGATTTCTACAGGTAAAGGGAAGATAGTGCACCGTCAATAAATTAAGAACATCACATAAATAAAAAGTTTCAACTATTTAACACATCAAGTAGACCTGAGGAAAAATTGTGTTCGAATGCCCCACCCAATATTTTTGCGAAAGACTAAATTAGTTATCATGTCTTTCTGTACTTTGCCAAAGCTTTAAAACTTAAACTTTGTAGACCTTCTCTTCTGAGCCATTTGCTGGCAAAAGTGAATTATTTACCTTAAACACCTCTGTATTCTTAAAATAACTCTTGTATTCTTCAGGAAACACTTAACGCTTCAAGTCCAAATTCCCCACCCCAGCCAGGTAAGGTTCAAATTCCCTACCCCCGGGATGATGGTCAAATTCCCATGGGTTGCTAGGGGGGGGGGGGGGAGATACGAAACTTGGAATTGATCAGTGCATAACTTCAAAACATATATATCCAAACCTAGACCCAGCTATTGAAACTGGAGTCGCTTGAAACGATTTTTAAATTGGCAAGTTCCAACAAAGATCAGAGTGATAACCAAAAAAACCCTTAAGTTTTGATAGCACATATGATAAAAGTAAAAAGTCACCCACATTATGGCAATAGTGGCAAAAAAATCAAATCTAGGAGGCAACAAGTTAACCTATGTAGAAGGTGGCAACATAGGAAAAATTCATACTTCAAACGGTCTTCCACTCTGAGTATTGGATGTATAGTATTTCCTATTTTTTACATGGCTGGCTTGTTGTACTCTTTGTTCAAGAGGAAAATAATTTCAATCATTGTACAATATTGGTCAATATAGAAAAATTAATACCTCCATCCAGTAGAAATCCTTTCATGAGCATCAAAGTGAAATGTTTAAATCTGCAAATAACAAATGGGTTCAGATTTCTGCTGTTGATCAAAAACAATTTACTGTATACTTTTACAAAGAAATTACAAATTTTCTAATTTAAATAATTTCACCTGTGTAAAACCCAACCAGGACCTGTAAACCCATGCCAAGGAACATAGTAAAGTTTAATGTGTCATTGGTTATGTTAAAATCAAATGTTTTCCTTGATTTACAATTTTTCAAACTAGTTGTGGCTGTACCACTCAATGAATAATTTCATATTATCTAAAAAAACTTGACTATGAACATGTTGCTGGATTTTGATCAACCAAGTTTGTGCCATGACTTGCTATGTAACAGTAGTTAACCTCCATTATAAAGAGGTAGAGTAATCAAATGAAAATTGTTCAACAAAAACCTGATATCATCTTACCAGTGATGTTCATTCCCTAGTTGGTGTTCCTTCAGGATATGACATCATGAACTCCAGTTTCCAATTAGGCACTCAACCAACGAAGAGTTTGCCTGTTGCATAAGAACCCAAAAAGATAACCTAATATTAATACTGGTATTATATCATGTTCCTTTTATTCTACCGTGACTGAAATTGAATTTGAAATTCACCAACAGTTGTTAACCATACTTCCAAAAAATGACAAATATCAACTTGGAGTTAGATTATGATTAAATAGACTTGTTTTAAAAAGACCACTGGCACTTTCACCATCACTGGTTAACACTAACAAAAAATTAAGTTTTTCTTTTTGTTTTTTTCTAGAATTAAGGGTAGTTTGCCCAACCAACAAGATCATATGGACAATAATATGTTCTTCTAGTTAACCAGTTATCTTTTGTCAAAGAAATGCTACATTTCCAGTATTCTGGACTCAGTAATTTTGTTCACATTACAAAACAGCACCAGTTATTTTTTCCAAATCTGGAATATAGTTATTTCAATATGACTTTTTGAATTGACTTTTTCATTCTCAAATATAATGAAGAATAGATCCCTGTGGAAAGTTCTCCAGAAATTCAAGAGGTGATTGATCAAGTAAATCTCAGTCCAAAGTGTGCATATGGTTATAAAAATACAAAAAAAACAAATTATGCACTTCCATATATATTGGCAATTTCTTCATAGTTGTCTATTTCAAAACACATAGGCAAATTGGAGATGTATACATTTAAATAAATTAAACATGCCCTTATAAAGCAAACTGTTTATTATCTTCATAACAATCCACAATTGCTCATCTGCCAAAGCTCTATTATCTTAAGTAAAAACTAGATCAGGTTTTGGTTTTGTTGTGTGATTCACCATAAAACACATACCAGCATCTGCAGATATATGTTGAAGGGAAAGTGTCTAACTATTACTTTCAATAATGACTGGAAGTTACACAAAGGAGGAAGTGGCCATGGCATCTTTACCACTCAAAATGACCTAAGATGATTCCCATGTAAAATGTTCTGTGGTAATACCTCTTATCAGTTGTGGCTCACATCTGTCTTTTAATAATAACTTTGTTCTTCATCAGCATTTGTATCAGCGCTAATAGGAAACATTAATCTTGAAATCTTAGTTTGGGCAAAAAATGTAAGCAATAATTTTCATGGCAAAACAGAAATCTGAAATTGTACAGCTTGAAAAAACAAAAGCATCTTAGCTCATAAATTAATGAATGCCAACCATAACTTCAATGACTGCAAATATTTATACAAATGGCTGAGGAATACTTTGAAGTATTAAAACTGTACAGAAAATTTCATAATCATTTCATTATGATAGGTTGCATGGTCACTCATATGCCACTCTGCTCAAATGTTCACATACTAAAGCCAGATCTGACCTCTTGATAGGAACAGGTAAATAAAAATGATCAACTGTCAACATCAACCAAAGTCACAGGTTTAAAGATGTCCATAAGGATATGATTCAAGGGTGCTAATAGTGAGTTCAAAATATATCCCAATAAGTTTTGCAAGTTTTACAATTAGTAGATGAATGTTTTTTAGGTATCTAACATACCAATAATATGAACATCTGAACTTTAAATTAAATAAAAATAATATACTCTAACAAAAACCATCTCACTATTATTGTTGCTATTTAAGAGCATATATAAATCTAAGTGAGTCTTCCAAAACATACCCAAGAAGACAGCAAACTCAAAAGTCAATTTTCAAGCTCTCACCCAAAAATTGAGAATTCCCCCCAGCCCACTGCCTACCTAGCCATAGTGATCTAGTCCACTCATGGAGCTGTCCTAATGCACGAGTTTAACTGTGAATCATGGGACACAGTTCAAGACAACAACAGGCTGAAAATAACGCTATCAAGAAGTCCACTTTTATGGAAAAACCACCTCCCCCCTGGTTGATGTTAAAAACCTACCCTTCCCACCCCTGAGCTTTAGACACAGAGCCATTTGCAACCCACCCTTGGATAGGCCAGTGGCTGGGTTGCATGCTAGTGCTAGCCTTGATGTTAAGCCCCCAGCATTTCAATCAGCCATGCTGAGATGCACTCCTCCAAGCAAACCTAGCTATCAGGTTTTTTCAATCCCCTCTACACCTGCTGCTTTGGACTTTCAACCACCCACTAGCTGAGATGTGGCAAGGCATGAAACTACGTGTCAATCTTTGCAAAATAGCAAGCATATTTTTTTCAAATACAAGCAGGTATAAATACCAGTTAATGACACTGACTACATTTTAGAATTCCAAAGAGTAGATGAAAAAGGTTATCCAATGTACTGAAAATTTAACAACCGATGTTGCTATTTAGCTTAGGAGGGTGGAAAAGGGTTTAAGTCTGGCTGCTTCCCTGTGAAGAAACTTAATCTCACTCTCTCTGTTTAAACAACTTGGAGCTTCTAAAAAGGCATTTTTGATTCAGACAAATAAACATTTTTGCAACAATCAGAGCAGTAGCTATTTGTTGGACACATCATGTGGTTTTCTGGGTACAGCCAGGTTATCGAGTTCTTTTCAAATTGAACCCATTCACAGCACATTTGAAGACAATTTTCTCAGGCTTAGTGTAGTAAATGTTGATCTTTTATCAATATTTTTGGATGATGGGGATTGAAATTACATAGTTATGAGAGAATACTACAAGATCAAGTCAACTACTAAAATTGGAATTGCCCAGTAAGAGATCTTCATCATCAAACATCCTAATCTCACAAGGTTTTTTCCAAAAAAAAATTACCCAAGTGTTACCCAGTAAATGAGCCTTAGGAGTTTCCCCACGTGTCTTGTCAATTTTTTGAATGACTGGTAATAACTCAGAAATATTCAAATATTTTTAAATTGAGAGCCTATGTGAAAAAGAGTAGAAAAAATGAACATGTCAAGCCAATCAGGTGAAAGAATCAAAGTGCTCTGTGAGTAAACTCGTGAATTGACAGATGCCTTACATGATTTTTTTAATCATGTTTAATGTTATCTGGTTTAGGGAATTTTGTGGTTGATTGTCATATTTAGAGTATGAGCAGTAGTTCAGTGTTTGCTAATGTAGCAAAGTAACAAAGTAATGTTGGAATAAGAAGGCATTACAATTGAAATGATCATGCTGTTACATTTGACAAGGGTGGATGATGTGTTTTAAACATATATCATTTTTGTTTCTGGTTCAAAAGAAAAGGTTGGAAGTAAATGTGGGTGGAAAGTGAAATTTACTGTGTATCATTGTAAATATTGGAAAATCAAGGCAACACTTTCTTACTGAAAACATTAATGACTCCCTCTTTATCAAATGAGACAAACAGGAACGAGTTTTCAGTGATATAACTAAGCCCAGACTGCCACCATCATTTTGGATTTCTGCCTGGGTAGATTTTGGTCACGTGCTAAGCAACGTATAATCAAGAACAAGATATAATTTCATTCCAGACCTATTTATCAATTTTGTAGTGAATAACTTTCACATTTTAGTAAGCAATATTTATTTTGAATCTTCAAATTGTCTTGAAACTTAAAAGAAAATTGTTCTTTAAAAATTCACTGAAGATTGGCAGCCAAAATTATTTGTTTAGGTTTTATTTGATTTTTGTGTTAACCTGTAATTTCATCAGTTGCTGGCACCTTTTGTTGCTTCTCACAGAAAACACATGATACGAAATGTAATGATCGATTTTGTCCCCAATCTCATGCCATAACAAAAAACCTTTAGAACACCTGTAAACTCCGAGCGCTTCGGAGTAAGTGATATTTTTAATGAATCTTTGGATTTTTTTCAAGTTCAAGGATTGTAAATTACAATTTTACGAAAAATGAGGGTTTTTCTTTTATTCCAGTGTGAATCCTCGCACGCCTGCCAGTCGCTGGCGCCGCTTGTTGAAACTAAAACGAAAAAAATAAACTCTTTTAAGACTATCATTGGCTTCTTTTTCACCCCACCACTATTCTCAGCTACAAAGGTCACCATTTCGTTTGTTTATTACTCACCAAAAACTATCAAATGCACTCAAAAGTCTAAAATCAAAAAAAAAGTTTACAGGAATCGACCAATAATTATTGAGCAAGCGAGTACCATTCTCCACATCATATCTACAACTTAATCTTGTGCATGCGCGCAATTTACGAGTTAAAAAAAGGCTGAGTAAAGAATAAAGAATAAAAGAGTAATTAAAGAATAGATAATAAGTAGGCAGTTATTTTCTTGTTTAAAAAATAAGCCAATTTACATAGTTCTACAGTACATTAAATAATAACAGGGTACTATTAATATCAAAATCTGCTTGCAATTGCACACTTCTCTGAGGTTTACTTATTATTCACATCTCCAGGGATACCTCAAAGACTTCTTAGTTTGGAACAAGAATAAGCAACTCTTAAAATATGAACAAATCCTTTATTCTTAACCAACAAAGCTTTAATAAAGGCCATGCTTGTGTACACATCATAATACAAATCAGAAAACAACTACATATCCCATATAACACTTCCCAATAGAAGAAAAAAACTAAAATTGCTCTTGTCCTTTTTTAAAGCAAGAGTGCTGTCAAGTTTAAACTTCTCCATTTTACGGACAAAGATTAAATCAAGGGATGTTTGAGTAAGTTGAAGCTTAAACTTACACCTGTACTTTAAAGGAACTTAGATGAAGATCCACCTCTAAAAATAGCATGATGTTGTTATCATTTAGAAAGAATAGCAATAAAAGTGTTTCTTGTTAAAATCATGCAACATAGTCTACTCTGTGAATACAAATGAAAGATGCCTGTAATTCTGAAGTAGCTTAGACTGCATCTATATGCTTGATCAACTGTAACTGCAACACTCTGATTCTTGGGTAGCCTAGGTCCTGGGTGCCTTAGTGTAAATTATGCCTGGTTATGTTGACTTAAGACAAACCTAAGTATCAAAACAGATCAAACTTAGTCTTCTAAGGACAAAAAACAAATATGATGGTGATGACCTCACCCTCTGTTGAAATCATCAAATGGTGTGAACCTGATTTCAAAACATTTTGCTTTTGCTAGAGTAAAAGCTTCAATTTAAGAAACTGCCACAAACATTGAGGAGGAAAACTACACCTCTAGTCCCATAATAAAGTCCCATAATGAGTGAAAGGCTTGTGTGAGTAACACTAGGGTATGCCCAAATCTAACTTCATGAACAGTTACTATCATAACAATGATAATAATTTTTAAGAAAAACATCCAGAAGTCATACTAGTTGACAATAAATAAATTTTGATGGATTGTTCATTAAACCTGACTTCTCTAACCTGATTTGGAAGAAACATCTTAAGTGAAATTTAGGGGACCAACACAAACAAAAGCTACAGTCTCACCTGCTTTATTTTTAGTATGGCTTGTATCTGTTATTTCTGTAACCTCCCTGAGGGCCATAATTAGAAGGTGCTTGTGGATAGGCACCCATGTTACCGTAGTAATCACCTCCATAACTGCCATATCCACCATAACTAGCATCACCATAGCCGCCGCCGTCACCAAAGCCGTCATAACCACCTCCTGGGTATGCACCATACCCACCAGCTCCATGATAATTGCCTCCCATTCCGCCGCCACCGCCGCGACCACGGCCACCAAAACTTCCACGACCACCTCCGCGACCACCGCGTCCTCTTTGTCCTTGAGAACCTGATTTGTCCTTAGGCTCAGCTTTCTTGATTTCCACGCTTTTTCCATTGATAGAGACCTGTTTTATGCAGCACAGTTCATCGACAATGTCCTCGTCCTCAAATTCAACAAAACAGAAACCCCGATGTTTGGTCTCGTCCTCTTTTTTCATGATTAAGTCCACGTTGGTTGGTGTAATGCCGCGAACTCGATCAGCCAAAGATTGCTTTATGCTTTCGGCGTCTGCCTCGTCTGGTAGGCCACCGATGAAAATTTTCTTCGTTTTGAGATGAGCCGTCGAGCTTTGATCATCTCTAGGAATGGCTCGTTTCACTTCGACTTCTTTTCCGTCAATGGAGTGAGGGCCTTTTTCTTTCTTGTCTTCTAACACTTTAAGGACACTCTCCTCGTCTTCGAAGGTAACATAACCAAATCCTCTGGACTCTTTACTCTGGCTTCGGATCACAACACAGTCTGTCATAGCCCCGTACTGTTCAAAGAATGACTTTAAAGTGTCATCTTCGGTATCTCTCTTTAACCCACCGACAAAGAGTTTTTTCAGTCTTTCGTCGTTGTCCTTTGGACTCGCCATTTTTTAAGTCTTCTACAGTAGTTCTTTCCGCTTCGAAGTCACGCTTTCTACAAACGAACATTTGAGCTAGTAATGCGCACGCGTCAGCGCCATCCAAGAGAAACCCCTGGAAACGAGGCTGGTTCCCAGAGCTTCGCTGACAAAGGGCGAACACAGACGCTCAACGACGCAGTACCACAGTTACTTTAAAAACTTACCCCCTTTATTAGTTCCCAGAGCTCTCGCGAATGCGCTTGCACAATGAACGACTCAGTAGTTTGTTCCCTACTTTCTCCTGAGGAACTACTTCGAAATCCATCTTAAAGAAGCCATCTCGGGTCGATTTCCGATTACGAATTCCGAGCGCGCCTGGTGTCGTCTTCGTGATGGAAGCTCAACACCCGCGATATAAAGTCTACTTAGTTTTCGCTCATTAATTTGTCTTAACGTTAAGATATTTGCATGTCTTTCCTCTGTCGCTGACCTGTAACCTATTTTTGAGAGGGAGGCATTTCTTGTAAACGGTAGAATATTTATCTGGGATACATTGATGAACGCAATCTGGGTCTCATTGTATTCAAAGAAGTCATCCTAATTGACGCCCCACGCATTTCTTTAAACTCGGTAAATTTTTCACGCTTTTATCACGAAGAGATACCCAAGCAGTTTTATTTTTGTTTTCCCTTAGATCGAGAAGTAAAGGAAAAAATTGGATGATGGTCAGTTATATCAGGAGGAACTAGCCTACTCACCGAGGGGTCGTTCAAATCATTAGTGAAAATATTATCTATGATGTGAGCATCGCCGTAATAGTTTGCCGAGTGATCAAAGGAAGTTTAATGACAATGGTGGTTCATTAAATCCAGATTCCAGCCATACTTGTAAGCAGAAGATCTGGTCTTCTGCTAAAATCATGCAAATTTTGATCGGAAGGCCTGTTTATAAGACTATCAACGCTCGTGACAAGACGAAAAACATCTTTCTTTATTTCCTTACCGAGCTCAAAACTTACCATCTCTCTTATTTCTATCTACAAACATTACGCTATCGACATTGCTGATCCTAGCAGTGGGCAGGACGCGTGTCACATGAACTTTGTAATAGACCTCGCTCACCGTGGAGTCTCTGTGGCTCAGTGGTAGAGCTTCAGAGCGCGGAATCCGAAGGTCTGAGGTTCGATTCCTCATGGGGACTCAGAATTTTTTTCTTTGTCCCACACTCGTGATAAGACGAAAAACATCTTTCTTTATTCCTTTACCGAGCTCAAAACTCACCATCTCTCTTATTTCTATCATCAACTATGTTTTTCACTGTCGGCCTGATGACTTCCAAAAACAATGATTCTGCACATTCATCATGAGCGAAATTCAAGTCAGATCGACGGTTTTTTTCGAGGTTGCCGGCTAGATAAAGACCAAGGGATATCCCTACACCACCACTGCCCTATCTTTACGGAGTGTGTGGATAAATTTAAAATCGGAAATATCAGCATGATGGTCTAAATCTCTAAGCCAGGTCTCACCTATACTAATAAAAGAAAACAACAACTCTAGATTCTTTGGGAAATTTTTTAAAGCAATCAAAATTACGAGTTAGGCCTCTAAAGCTGCAGAAGACGGTCAAAACAAAGAGAACATAAACAACTCTCGTGGGTTTATTGTGTAACAAACCACAGTTGGCTTTCTTTCGCGGCTCTCGAAATAAGAAAGTCATTCTTCATCCTTGATAAAGCGGAATCGTTTTGCCATATAATAAGTCCTTTATTGTCTCTAAAAGATGCTTATGTGGAATGAGGACGTATGGGCTTTCTTTACAAAAATACTGGTTTAACAAGACGCTCGGCTTTGGAGAAAAACAGCGAATTAAATTAAGTAATTTAATTAAGTAGCAATTAAAGAACAACTGTCCCAATTTGACGGCGAGCTCTATGAACAGACTGACGGCGTGGCCTAAGACCTTTACTAGCGGACACGTTTATGTGCTCCACGTAGGAGCCAAACACCTAGCTTTTACAAACATTATGTTGACAATACATTTACAATCATACCTAGCCCTCAAGCGGTTTCCTCATTTCTTGATGCTTTGAGCTCAAAACATCCCTCCTAAAAATTCACCATGGAAACTGCCGCGGACAACACCCTTCCTTTCCTGGAAATGAACATTAAATGTGAGAGGGATAAGGTAGGCAGTTTAACCAACTTGGGGGGGGGGGGAACGTCCTGCATAATGCAAGAGTAGGAATGCCCATATGATGCTTATGCGCAATGATGATTAAATGAAGATGGTTAATTCTAAGCCTGGTAGTTTAAGTGAAGGAAAATGTTCAGGCATACTCGGATGGAAAGAAAAACTCCAAGTGTTACCAATTAAAATTGAACCTTCGACCTTCCGATAAGTATTTAGGACGCTCTACCGCCAAGCTATAAGTAACTCGTGTCCTCAGGGCTATGATGAAAAACTCTCGCACACAGCGAGGATAAGAATTGCGATATGTGTAAGCTCATGCACAATGATGATTTAAATGAAGATGGTACTCACTGCCCGTCCCATGACGAGCTTTGCCCTCCGAAAAAATTTATGCAAATTAGGCTGAGGCGGATCTGAGATCTTCCTAATAATTATTATCAGTAAGAGAAGATCTCAGTTTACGCCACAGTACAATCGAGGCCAAGGTGTTGCGAATGAATTTTCCGTAATTTATCTTTTGGCACTTTTCAGCGTCCAATTGCATGGAGAGAGTAATAAAGCTGACCTTTCTTGTCATAATACGAATGTTATCCAGACAGCGACACGCGGTAATGTCGGCGTCAATCGCGTGCAAGTATTTCTCACGATTAAACCCTCGCGTGGAACTAACAACTCGTGTTTACTTAAAAGCTCCTTTTCTTACTGCGCACAATGTAAAGTTAAATTTAATGATCGGATTTTTTTTTCTTTTTTTACAAAGGATGACAAAGGAACGACGCCGACCCAAATGTGTCGTGCGTGACTCTTAAATTGCGCTTTAGTGGTTTTTATCTGGCGATGGAGACGATTGGTTACATGTTGATATCATCAAATGAAGTATGATGATTGGTAATGATAATAGGAGTTTCTTCAACTCAACTTAATTAAAGCCAAGTTTGTCACGAGGTTCTTACTGGCCTCATGTTCTATTTAAACACTTTTGCCCTGACGTAAAAACGTTAGTCCATATCGTCACGTGTCGTTGCACGTGACAGATACATTATTTGTTTGAAGCTTGTTAGGTAGCTTTACAGAAAATGAAAATTCTGTCGCGATAACTCTTTGAAATACATGGTAATTTCAGGAAACTTTAGAGATGAGACTGCATCTAAATACCGAAATTGTACACAGCGTGGTCAGCTGTTTCGATATGAGCTCCCATGGATCAAAAGAGATAATGCTATTGAAAATTATAGTTAATCTTCCATCTCAACTTAGGTTTAAAGTTTGTGTTCCCACAATCACTTACCTATCCAGAATGATTAGCAGTACACTGATAGAGGTGTTTGGCCACACCGTTATCAGCTTTACTCGAGGCGTGACAGAACAGTTTGATTCAGAAGAACCTGAATTCACGGCAGAGTCTTTGGGATACGATCCTCTAGAAAGCACAGGTCCGCAGGAGTGGAATTATCGCCCTTTTGATGAGTTTATTTTTCAGGAATATAGTGAGAGGGGCAACACAGCTGGGTGCTTTTATCCGCCATCGAGAACTCTTGCTGTAAGAGTTATGAACGTGTGTTCACTGGAGGAAAACGAAGATCAGCGAGATGAGGATGAGGACATGGCTTGGAAGCGACTCAGACCATCCGTTCTCCGCACGTTTTGTAAATCAATGTACACCGGAGCTTTAATTTCATTTCTAAGTGCGACTACCATAGGCTCACTTTCCGTATTGTTCACTTATCTCTCGTACAAAACTGTACTCAACTGTCAGTTCCGGTCCATGGAATCAATACCAATACAATTACAATGGATGAGATGCACTGCTAAAATCGCTGTTTCGCCATTCTTTATATATAGTTCCCTGTCGGTATATTATTCCTATTTCGCCCATATCAGTTAATGGGTTTAAAAAGAAAACTCTTTCTGGCCACGTTTGTTGTGTATTGCTTGGATACTCTTTGTCATGTTGGTCTGCAAGCCTTAAAATATCCAAGTCCGAGGTATTTGGGTTACCACAATTGCCGCCTATTCTTTTGTTTCTCTTGCATATATGCTGGCAATTATATCTTGTAACCACCCATTTCTCGGCCGGCCATTCGAGGAGACAAAGAGCCACCTTATTCCTACAATTGATTCTTCCCAGCTGTTTGTGTTATATCCTCGGTTTCATCACGGTTTTTTCCATCTACCCTGCATACAACGAACAAAACAAGGAAGGTAAATTATTAACCGCTATCTTCGCTCCACTTGTTGGGGCTGTGTTCAAAATCATTTGCAGGATTTCCGTTCAGCGACTGAGGAATGTTACCCATCCCGGACAATCATACGTTTTAATTGCGCCGGTGTATTTCGGCTCATTGATTTTGTCACGAGTTTTACAAGCGGATCTACACGGTTTACGATCCATGGTGACTCTTGGAATAATTCACGGAGTTTAGGAAGTCTTAGAACGGAGCATAATGGTCGTTATCGATCACTACTGCCACGTTATTTTGAGAAGGACATCAGCTCCTTGGGGAAGTTTTCGCACTCCTCGCTGTGAGACTTATGGCTGATATTGCCATCATAAGCATGTTATATGAATCAATTGGTGTCATGTCTGTTTACGACACAATGTACTTATATCAGTTTGTGTACCTACCAAGTAAACCCTTTCTAAAGTTTCTTCAATCGTTTGCTTTCCAAACGTCAATTATAATGAAGATTGAGTGGCTTTTCACCAGCGTATCTCTTGTAATCGAGACTCGCTATCAGAACATGGCCGTCGTGGCTGTTTGGCGGAAAAGATGGAAACGATATCTTCTTGTGGCAGTTTTTAATGCAGTGCCCTTGGCATTATGGTCAAGTGCATACCTGGTAGAAATTATGCACAAGCGCTTCAGACACGAAGGCCACCCCTGTAGAATGCCGTTTACTTAAGAGTAAGGACTGAGTTTTCAGAGATCTTTACCAAGTCTGGTTGACTTTATGTTTAACAAATAAAGAAACCTTGACTGTGCTCTGTTCTGTTGTGAAGCACACAGGAAGCGGCTAGCGCAAGAGAGAAGTGTAGGGCGAAACACGAGACATATGGAATACATTTGAAAGGTGGTACAATTTGGAACATGTTCTACCTTAGTGTGTGTGCTTTTATGTTAGGGATATCGCGTGGCCTAAATTGCCGAAATTAATTCATTAGAGTCTCTCTGTAATCTTAATGGAATAGCCACAATAAGTGTGCTTATAAAGACAATGTTAGATCACGCAAATGAAACTGTAGGTCTTCATCAGACGTCTTTGACATAATAAAGATGTTTTTGTCCTTTTTTTTTTCTCTCTGCAGCAATAAAATTACAGAAGGGTTCCTTTCAGATATCACCTAATGAAGTATATGACAGTTGGCTGTGATGATGGAAATTTTCTCGGATGTGGTTGGTGTCTTACTTATTGCGATTGTTTGCGCAGGTCAAGCTTAAAACATGCAAAAAAAATCATCCCTATTTTCATGGTAATACACACAATATTCACAATGTGCTCAGCTGTTTCGATATCACACGGTACTAAATCGCGCTGCGTCCTATCAGTCAATGAAGGGATCGATATTAAAGGCCATCCTAGATCTTTCGACTTAAAGCTCCATACCCTGCGTCAATAACTACACCGTCGAGCATGAATGGCAGCGCAGTGATAGAGGTGTTTGGTCACATATTTGTCAGTTTTACGCAAAGCGTGTCTGAGCGTTTCAACCCTGAAGAACCTGAATTCACGGCAGAGTCTTCGGGCTACGAGCCTTTACAAAGCACAAGTCTGAAGTGGAATTATCTCCCAGTTGATGAGCTTATTTATCAGGAATACAGCGACAGAGAAGTCAGAACCTTGAATTATCAGACTGATGTTACTTGCAAGGTAAGGGTTATAGATGCCTGCTCACTGGACGAAAACGAAGAAATACAAAATGAAAGGCAGGAAGAAGATGGAGCAATGGCATGGAAGCGACTTAGACTATCTGCTCTCCGCACAGTTGGTAAATCAATGTACATTGGAGCTTTCATTTCCTTGATAGCATCTTCTGTCATAGGCTCACTCTACATGCTCTTAGTTTATCTCATTTACAGAACTGAACTTAACTGTCTTTTCAACTCCAAAAATACGATTCCAGTAAAAGTACAATGGATTACTTCAATATCTGGTATCATATCTTGCTTCTTTCTCTACATGTGGTTCTTTGTTAGCATGTTTTTTCTTTTACGGCCGTATCAATTGAAGGGGCTAAAAGGAAGACTCTTTCTGGTTTCGTTCCTCTTTTATTTGTTGGATGCATTGTATCGTGTGACCTTACAAGCCTTGGACAGAGCTTCACTGAATAAGCCATTTTCGTTACAGAGCGTCCCACTTCGCGTTTTGTTTATTTCCAGTATATTTTGTCAGGTGTATCTTGTGAGCGCACATTTCTCTGAAAGACGAACAGGTAGACAACGAGCCACTTTGTTCCTACAACTTATTCTCCCTACCTGTTTCAGCATGATTATTTCAACTATTTCATTTCAAATTATTTACCCAGCCTATGAAGGCCAAACAAAGCATAATAAACTAATTATCGCAATCTTCTCTCCTCTTATTGGAGTTTTACTGAAAGTGGTTTGCAGGATTTCGATCCAACGGTTGTGGAACATTACCTTTCCTGGATTTTCGTATGTTTTACTAGCACCAGTGTATTTCGGCTGTGCAATCGTGTTTCGAGTTTTACAAGCGGAATTGAACAGTTTACAATCCATGTCAGTTCTAGGAATAATTCATGGTGTTGCAGAAGTCTTGGAACGAAGCGTTATGGTTGTCATCGATCATTTTGGTCACGCGATTTGGAAAAGAAGATCAGCTCCTTTGGGAAGTTTTCGCACTCCTCGCCGTGAGCGACTAATGGCTGATACCGCTATCATGAGCATGTTGTATGAATCAACTGCTATAGTGTCTTTAAATAGCGTTTTTTACTTGCATCAATTTATTTACGTATCGGAACAACCCTTTGCAAAGTTGTTTCAGTCGTTTGCCGTCCAAACGTCAATTTTACTAGTGATCGAGTGGGTTTTCACCAGCGTATCTCTGGCGATCGAGACTTACTATCAGAATATTGCTGTCATGGCTGTTTGGAGAAAAAGATGGAAGAGACATACACTTGTGGCAATTGTCAATGCAGTTTTTGCATCAATATGGTCGAGTGGATACTTCACAGTAGTCATGCATGGTCACCTTATAGATAATACTCAACCTTGCAAGATGCCCTTTGCTTAAGTAATATGAAGCAATCAGGGATTACGGTGTTAATTACCTGGGTTCCTGTTTGAACTTAAATTTGTCGATGCCAACTCACATTGGTAAGATCTCAAGCAAGGTTTTTCAATAGCACTTGCCAAATTCGGGAAATCCCTCAGCCGTAATTCAAAGTAATCTTTTGCTTGCGCATTTTTGTTTGCATCGGTGTCGTTAATTATTTCAGTCAGATCATTACAGAGATGTCCAAGACACTTTGTGGAAAACGAGAGCCAATTCATACAGTTAAATACCTGTTAGGATCGAAATTGTACGTCAGATGTATCTTGTTGGTAAAGAGGGAGGACACGTCGTAATGTCCTCCCTCTTTACCAACTTACCCTTGGATGAAACAATTGAGATACTCGCGAACAGAGCTTTTGACAACGACTGGTTTAATTCAACCTATGACCTGAACCTGACCAAAACGGACCTTGTTGACCTTCTCAGTGTAGCTACAAAAGGACAACTCTTCCGGTATAATGGAGCACTTTACGAACAGACGGATGGCGTGGCCATGGGTTCCCCCCTTGGTCCCCTGCTAGCTAATGTGTTCATGTCTTCAATTGAAGAAAACCTCGAGCGAGAGGGTAAACTTCCTTCCTTCTATCGAAGGTACGTTGATGATACACTTACTATCATGCCAAATATCGCAACAGCATCTAACTTCCTGGACACTCTTAACAAGGCACATTCTTCCGTAAAATTTACGATGGAAACCGAATGCAATGGCATGCTCCCTTTTTTGGGCATCCAGTTACTGAACCGATCGCCCCAAATAAAGACAAAGGTGTACGTAAAACCCACGAATTCAAGTCTCCTCTTACATTACCAAAGTCACGTTGACAATCGGTACAAACAGGGTTTACTCCGAACTATGCTGGGTCGAGCACATCGTTTATCTTCTTCTTGGTTACACTTCTCAGACGAATGTGACCGATTGAAGACAGTATTCTCGCGTTTAAAGTACCCCAAACACCTCATCGACTCTGCCACCAAAAATTTCGTTGACTCAAAGGTTTGTGACCAGCAGCGACCATTATTACCAACTAAAGAGACGGATGACACAATTCGAGTGGTTCTACCATTTAAAGACCAAACCTCAGCAAATTTTGTGAAAGGACAACTCAAGGATCTGAGCCTAAAAGTGAACACCAACATCCAGCCCGTATTTGTCAGCCGAAAAATTGATCAAGAACTGAATGTGAAAGAAGCAAAGCCATCGATCGTAAAGGTTGATGCATTGATGCATTTCAGTAGGTCCCTCAGGACCTACTGAAATGCTTCGAAGTTCTTAAGAAGTCCAGGAACAAATTTGACTGCTTATTGTACGAAATGCTTCATATAAGAACTTTAAAGCCAAACCTGAACGTGCAATCGGACTCTATTCGTGCGAAAGTATTTGTATAATCTTCGCACCTATTATGTTAATTTTTCGCGCCACATCGCTTAAATACTGTTATTTGCATGTTTTAAACTTTTACCTTGATAATGGAGTCATGACTACTCCGAAACGTCGGATTTTATCGTTCGTTTTTACCGTTTTAAAATTTCAAATTGCTAACATTATTCTAATTGCTGAAGCACTATTTCTATTTTGGTGTAAAATTTTATTTTTCATTAAGGTTTTTGTAATCTATATATTTCATCCACGAGAGGTATATTTCGGTAGAGCGAATCTCGGTAAACACGAAACCGTCGTGAAATTATTGGCTGCAGTCGTTTTTCGGCGCCTACACTAACAACATAGCAAATGATAAATTTAGAGGAAACAGTTTAAAGTGATACGTTCTCTTCCATATTAAAGCCGTAAAATGTGGAATAAATTTAAGAAATTATATAATTTGAAACACATTGTACCTCAGGGTGTATGGTTCTTTTTTAGTGTTATCACGTGACATATATCGAAATGACTTCACTGGAGTAGATACATTCTTAAATAAAACAGCCACGACACGTGAGTTTATGAGACAGCGTTGGTTTGCGCAGCTAAGGCCGAGGCTCTAAACCAGAATTTTTAACAGAATAAAGCCGTATTTATACTTTTGTTTAGCCTTTCTTACAATAGTTATCGGAAGGTTCCCACCAGTTTCATCAGGTCAAATGCGATTCCCTGCCCTACCCCTGAAGATGCGTATCATGACGTTTAAACGGTACTCTGGTGGTCTTTAACAGGTAATGTAGCAGTGATAAGCCCACTGCTGGAGCGGAAAAACGTGCAGAATTATAATCAGCCATAGTTTTATGGTAATACACAAAGCGATCAGCTATTTCTATACCACATGGTGCTGATAAACGCATGCTTTTATCGATCAAAGTAGGGATCGATACTCAAAGCCGTGCTAGATTTTTCCACTTAAGGCTAACATATGCGTCAACTCAATAACCACATTGTGGTGAATGGATAACATGTTACTCCTATGTTGAAAGATGGTTTATGGAAATTTTCGCTGTTGTATGAAACCTAGAGGAGAGTTTTTGACTTTTTCAATTCTATGGATGTAACTGTTTATTCAAAAATAGTCTGCACTGTCAAGATAATTTTGTAGTATGTGAAAGCCAAAATAGTTGACTCCTATTTGTTTTTTTTAAGATCCGATTTAGATTTTTTTTTTAAAATTTTTTATTTTGCCTCTTTGTTAACTTCCATTGGCCAATTGACTCCTTTTCAATTTTGTGATTCCTGGAGGAACCGTTTCTCGAGACGTGTAGATAAACTTTAACTTCATAATTGCAGCGTGGTGGTGCATATAACTTGGCCCATGATTTCAACAGCTGCCTTCCCATCTTCTCTCTTCCCATATACTTTCTCCACTCCTGGTCGACCTTCGTCCGCAGCAGCCGATAGGAATTTCTCTGAATCCTTGTTAATTTTTCCAACAGCTACAAGCCGCATCTGTATCCCAATAGCTTAGCCTTTGGTCCAGGCTTTGAACTGGACAGGGATTTCGCTATCTGGAAGAAATAAAAGGGCTGAAAGGTTTCTGATAATGTTGTGGGTCTCAGCATCCTCGGCATCGACAACTTGCAACCTAAGCTCTTGAACCCGGTTGAGAATTTTCAGTACACAATTAAAATTACTCGTGAGCAAAATCAATTTTTTTCATGAATTACATACTCTAAAATAAAGTAAGCCAAACCAAGATGAAAACGACATGTTACACCCTTGACCGAGCTTTAATCTCTGTGTTCTTTTTCCTTCAAACAGATGGCGAAACCCTCCCATCTTGTCGAGACCTACGACCAGCATGGAGTCATCACTGGAGAAACAAGAGCCGGTTGGCTTCCCGGGAAAAATATATCAAGGATCGCCAGATCACCGGATCAAGGATCACCAGATCAAGGATCAGTTAAAAATGAATAAAATAAATTAAATAAATTAATAGACATGATTGATTGCTACCCTACGTGACTTAGTCAAGATCTCTCGTTAGCTCAAGCGAAAAGAAGCGAACATAAGCGAAATCGACACAAATATAATAAATACAAATATACTAAATACTAGAAAAGCCATACCACAAAGTGGTAATTTTATACCACAAAGGTCTAATTTTGACCTGCCGACTATTAGGAAAGCTATTAAAGACTGACAGCTACAGAGCGGGTTCATTTGTGCATGTGCTATATCCACATGAAATTTCCACATCTCAAAACACGAAGCCGTTTTTGGCCACTGCCGGAGTGAACAGAAAATTTTCAGCAGCTTTAACTTCATCTCTTCAAATTTTTACTAACCTTATATCCTAAAAGGAAAAGCAGATGGAATACATGTGAATAATCACCTGCTTAGAATAAGACGCTTTAGTCGTTGATGCAACAGGATTTGAAAAGAGACGTTATTTGACATATCACCTTTTAGGCTTTAGATTTCACGTGTAATGTCAACCGAATGTTCGGACATTGAGTCAACTGTCGTGAAGCGTTTCTTTGCTCATAATCTACTTCTTTTTTGTATCATATGTTTGATTACTCATCAAGCGAATTGATATTTCGCTACCGCTGAAGTAGATGCGAAGAATGTAGCAGGAAGCGTTCTAACATAAAATAATCAAACTTGTTTTGCGTGCTTACAGTGATGTATCTGATCAGGTATTTTCAGGGAGAAAAATGCGTAGATTGTCAAATAAACCCACGATTGATAGGAAATTTGTGCCCACAAATTGCTGTACAACGTAGGCAAGCCTTGATCCCACACGGAATTTCGTATCGTGTAGCGATTTTTGCGGCGATTTTCTGCGGCGATTTTCTGCGGCACCAATTCAACGTTCAAGAACAGTAATAGCTCATAATGGCAGAACACAAAATTAGAACCGATTTCAACGCTGTGAATGTGGCAAAACTTTAAAAATATCTGCAGGAACAGAGGATTTCAGCGTGCAGATATTTCCTTTGTGGAAATCGACTCCGGAGTCAAACAATTGGTTCTGCGAGTAGGTCCATATTAGACTGATTTGGCATGAAGACGCGGCCTTCATTTAGGACGTCGAGCTCGGTGAATGGGCTTGGTACTAAGTTAAATTCCCGCGCCCTAAGGTTCTGGCGTCGCGTTGTGGACATAGAATCGAGCAGTTTGCTGTCTTGTCGGGAATGTGAAATTACTTTAAAGATGGAAAACACACCGAAAAAGTAAGTATTTTAATTGATTTGTATTCTATACAAAATGTTTGAAGTCTTATAAGTATTGACTCGTTACGTTTTTTCAGAATTGTGATGCACTAGACAGAACAAAAGGATATTTTACTCATGAGAGAGATGGCTGCTCAAGGGATTATTCAATTCAAGTCTGGAAGCAAAGAAAGAGGCAATATATGGCAAACTATTGCCAAAAATCCGAATTATCATAAAAATTTCTTTAATTCTGTCACTTCGAGAGGTGTTAGAGACAGATTTATTATCATTTTAAGAAGGTGTAAGGCGAAAAAACTAAGCGATTTGATTTACTACTGGAAGAGTTAACCCTCTTAAGTAAAGAATCTGACAAGAAAGCTGATGCAGAAGCCGAAAGTGCTAAAGAAAAAAATCAGTGCAGAAAAGGAATTAGCTATTGATATAAGGAAAAGAGCAATGGAAACAATAGGCCAAACTTCAAAAAGATCAAAATCTGACGAGTGTCAGGATGACAAGATCAAGGAAAGAAAGAAACGAAGAACTGACGGAGACACCCTGGCATGGCTAGAAAAAAAAAGAAAAACGGAGCGAGATTTGAAGTACAAAGAGCTCCAACTTGAAGAACAAAGACAAGAAAGAGAGTTCCAGCAAAGAGAAAGGAAAGAACAAACGAAGCTTATGTAGAAGAACAAGGACAAATGATGCTAATGCAGCAGATGATAAGCATTTTGCAACAGCAACAATAACAGCTAAAGCTTTTACTTCGAAAAAGGATAAAGAGTAAACTTTGATATTACTCGTGCTTACATATGCATTGTTTAAAAAAAGTTTGAAATGATTTCCCTTTATGGTTAGTGCTGTTATAACAAGAACTTATCTGTAGTTTTTGACTGAAATATGTCTAATATTGTTTACTCTTTGAAAATATTGTTTAGTTTTTGAGACTTGTGTTGGTCATAACCTGGAGTGAAATAACCCCCTTAAAGGAGTGGTACTTTGATTTACCTCTCACCAAATAATTTAAATTGTCATTTCTAATCACTGTCAATGTGACCATGCCTTGTTGATCGTGATCATTACATAAGCCCTTGAAGTTTGGCTACTAATTTTCTTATTTCAAAACATCATACAGCTAGCAATAAAAAGGAATCAGTTATGATGGATATTTTGATAATAAAAGTTGTTCTAAGTGGATTGTATACTGTTGTATTCTCAAAGGAAAATTGAAACATATAAATTTTTTTTCTAGCCAGGTTACCTAAAGCTACAGTTAGTCCAATCTTACCACAACTGTTTCTTTAATGTTGAGGAGATTTTTTGTTTAAGGTTTAATGAGTCACGCTCATCTTGCAAGTAAACTCTATAATTGGTACACAAGCCGTTTTTCTTTCCTGTCCCTGAGAACATTAAAGTTAAAACATAAATAAGCCTAGCTACAGGTGGCCCGACCTGGTGGCCCGACCTGGTGGCCCGACCTGGTGGCCCGACCTGGTGGCCCGTCATTGCCATTACTCGAAGTCACCGTATCCAAGGATGGCAACAACTCTTTTGAATTCTACAAAAAACCAGCCAAGAAATAACTATTCGTCCACCATCAATCAGCTATTCCTACCAAATCCAAACTCAACTTCATTCGCAACGAACGAAAACGCATCGAGGACAAATACTCCTCACATATATCTGCAACACAACACCTAAACGCATTCGACGACATCCTTCGCCTTAACGGTTATCCAGAAAACAGTATAGAACAAGCAAAACGCCCACAAAAACCCCCAACGAAACCCTCAACCTGCCAATACAGAATGGTCACACCTTAAGATCTCGTACATTTCTGAACAACTCAATCACAAGATCACTAACATTGTTAGCAAAGAAAGCATCGCGGTACGCATTACCCACAAATCTGCACGCTCAGACAAGCCCCATCCCACATCCCCAAGGAGCGCAAATGCACTAGAGACAAATGCCCTATCTCTAACACCGGATTGTGTCTACGACGAAATGCAGTATGCCAGCTCACGTGTAACAGCTGCGATCAACAATACATTGGTAGCACGACACGCTTCATCCACGACCGCGTACAAGAACATCTCAATAATGAAAACTCGTCTATGAAAAAACATATCTATTCCCGCCAGAACTAAAACTATAAAAGCATTGATGTCAAGATTATTGTGAACGAAAACGACCCCGCTAATCTACGTCTTTATGAAGCATTTTACATTGGAAAGTGCAAGCCTACACTTCTATTTAAGTCTTTTATTTTATAGACCATTCTTTAGCGCTTTTAGAGGTCCTTTGTCTAGAGACAGTCCATCATTAGAGCCTTGTGTTCCATTCACAGTTTATTTCTATCGTTTTCATACGTAAGTCACATCTTTTACGCATTTCACCCTACAATTTCTTTGCATATAGATATCGCGCCCGGGATATTTTCTCATCCCTGATGATGCCGTTGATCGGCAAAAGCTTGGATTTTGGATTTTGGATTTTACTTTTAAAACAGCAGTTTAAGGCCTCGTTAGAACAGTTTTATATTGTTGAATGTAGATAAGGACACTTTTCATAGCTAAATTTACACGCTATTTAATTCAGAAAGAAAAGGTGAGCTTTCTGTTTCTCTGTTCGTATTGAATAAATTCACCACGCATTAGTGTGGAAGGGGCCAGAATTAAAGAGTGCGTAATTAACAGTGACTTACGTCAGCGCAGCAGAGACTGCTTTCCATGTGCCGCGTTTCGAGTGAAAGGCCGTTTTAATGCATTCTGTTAGAATAAGTTGCCTGTTTTCAATTTTCGGGAAACTTCAAATGCAATTCTTAAGATCAGTTTTTCCGATCGCAGCTCTCGTGCGTGACTTCCGGTAGTTCTTTCGTGTGGTAGAGCTTTTGTAACTTTCCACATAAAATAATATTTGTAAAAGAATAAGAAAGATGGTAAGTTTATTATTATTGTTTATCTTTTGAATCAAATGCAGTAAAATTTCTGTGAAGCAGATTGATGATAATATTGTTTTGCGGCCAAGCGACCGCATTTCTTCCTGCAAACGCTCAACTTTCATGACATAAAACAAAGGGGATTCCAAAATATGTTTGGGACGTTGGATATGATGTGATTTGTCCAGTTATACGCTTTTATAGAGGTCAGTTATCGCCTTGTCTAGACAATTGTCATATGTGACAAGGTCATTTGTTGTGGTCCCGAAAACTTTAGGTCAACTGGTTCAAGGTACCTAAACTACCTTCATGAATCAGTTATTCCAAACCCATTCATTCCTTTTAAAACCCATGAAAGATGGCGATTTTATTTCAAGGAAGTCCATGAGGCGTCTCTCAGTCAATCAACATTTGGCATATTCCTAGACAAAAGCAATGGCTTTTTGTTGAATTTCCTGTTTTTTGGTATGCTCGACGCGTGGTGCACTGAGCACGTGCTCAAAACATGTCGTTTAACTCTCAACGGCCGAAACTTATGCATCCTCAAAGAAGTGTTTTTGATGGCCTGCCGCGATTAAATGGGAAGATTTCAAAGATCAAAAGGAAATAGGACGTGGCAGGGAATATACGCCATGGCTGAATGCCATATAGACGATAAAATGGCTGACAACTTTCATAATATAAACTTCATGTATGGTTTACGTCAACCCACATCTACCCTAAGTTAACCATGTTCTTCCACGTTAACTCACATCTACCCTACGTTAACCACGTTGTACCATATTAACCTACATCAACCCTTAGTTAACCATGTTCTACCACGTTGACGTACATCTACCCTCAGCTAACCATGTTCTACCACGTTAACCCACATCTACCCTCAAATAACCATGTTCTATCACGTTAACCCACATCTACCCTAAGTTAACTATGTTGTACTACGTTAACCCCCATCTTCCTTAAGTTAACCACGTTCTACCACGTTAGCCCCCATCTACCCTAAGTTAACCATGTCCTACCACGCTAACCCACATCTACTCTAAGTTAACCATGTCCTACCACGGTAACCCACATCTACCCTTAGTTAACCATGTTCTACCACGTTAACCCACATCTACCTTTAGATAACCATGTTCTACCACGTCAACCCACATCTACCCCAAGTTAACCGTGTTCTACCACACTAACCCACCTGTACCCTAATTTAGACACGTTCTACCACGTAAGCCCACGTTCTATTACGTTCGCCCTCATCTACCCTTAGTTAACCATGTTGTACCACGGTAACCCACATTTACCCTTAGTTAACCATGTCCTACCACGTTAACCCCTACGTTAACCACGTTGAACCACAATAGCCCACATCTATCCTAAGTAAACCAAGTTGTACCACGTTAACCAACATCTACCCTTAGTTAACCATGTTCTACCACGGTAAGCCACATCTTCCCTTAGTTAACTGCGTTGTACCACGTTAACCCACGTCTACCCTAAGTTAGCCTTGTTGTACCACGTTAACCCCCATCTACCCTAAGTGAGCCATGTTCTACCCCGTTAACCCACATTTACCCTACGTTAACCATGTTCTACCCCGTTAACCCACATCTACCCTTAGTTAACCATGTCCTACCACATTAACCCACATCTACCCTAAGTTAACCATGTTGTACCGCATTTACCTACATCTACCTTACGTTAGCCACGTTGTACCACGTTAACCCCACATTTACCCCTAGTTAACCATGTTCCACCACGTTAACCCCCATCTACCCTTAGTTAACTGTGTTCTACCACGTTAACCCCCATCTACCCTAAGTTAACCATGTTCCACCACGTTAACCCCCAACTACCCTTAATTAACCATTTTCTGTCACGCTTACCCCCATCTACCCTAAGTTAACCATGTTCTACCACGTTAACCCCCATCTACCCTTAGTCAGCCATGTTCTACCACGTTAGCCCACGTTCTACTACGTTCGCTTTCATCTACCCTCAGGAAAGCACTTTCTGCCTCATAATCCCCCATCTACCCCGAGCTAGTCACGTTTAACCACGTTTACTCTTATCTACCCCATTTTAAGGTCGTGTTTTCTGGTTGACCGACATATACGTCAAGTTAACCTTGTTTTCCTACGTTTAGGCCCACTTAAACCAAGTCAGTCTAGGTTTAGTTTGTTCACCCACACATACTCTGAGTTAAGCACGTTCCTGCACTTTCACCCTCATGACAACTGATTAGGGTTACACTATTGATAGGTAACGATATGATTAATGGCTTCTCATTTATAGAGGCAGAGAAGGTTTTTGATACCGTGGACCGTAGAAAGTTTTGCTGAAGAAATAGGGTGTTACGGGTTTGACGGCCTGCTCTCAAGGGGCTCTAATGGTGGCTAGAAAACAATCAAGCTATATATTTAAGTATCAGCAACAAGAGTCTCATTGCATGACATTGAAAAGTAACGTTTGGGATATTGTCAACAAGATATTAGAACAAGTGAAAACGAAATGCATTTCATCATTTGATTCGTCATCAGAAATGTAGGAATATAGTTTTCTGGTTACTTTATACATACAATTCCTATAGACTTAATCCTTTTTTCTGCACCCTCTATCTTTCCGTTGCGTCTCCCTTTTCAGTGTAAGATCGCTCGTTTATCGTCAAGTAATTTAAAAACTCTTGAAGTAATCATCTGTCATGACTTCTATGAGTTAAAAGTTATTTGTAAAACAAGGGAGTGAGAATTCAATTTATAACGTAAATACGAAAGGAACTGATTAATTACATTCTCCAGGGGAAAGCGATACCGTACTCAGGTGTATTTCGCAGAAGTTTCGCTAAGAAACTTCAGGAAGGGTGATGGGATTTTTGACGATAACATAAATCCCACTTCGAGCATTCGTGTGGTTTGTTTGTTCAAGAGAAATACACCTGTTAACACGACAAAGTAAAGTTCCAGATAAGGTATTGCAAGGTTTTATTATTACAGTTATCATTTCTGAGTGAAGGCACTGGAGGAAGGTTTGGGGTGATCATCTCTCGAAAAATTGGTCAACTAAAAGTGGTAGCTCATACAAAAAACTATGTAACTAAGGGTGATGACTATAATGCGGAACTAGCCTACTCTTTCATCCGGGAAATTTAAATAGAAAGTTTCTTATTGTTGTTCACACCTACTTTTGCTTTGTTTGTAGGGATAGACTAATTCATCTGCAAATAAAGATCGACGCTAAATTGGATATTCTATCTGTTCGCAAACTGAAAAGTAGTTCAAACTCCACAATAAAATTTAGAGCTGTTATGGGTTACTTATTATGGCAGGCATTCATTACTATTTTTTAAAATTTGGTTGTTTTATCTTTTCATGCACCAAAATGTTGTTTACAAAGTGTGAGCAAGCCAAACATATGTCTCTCTTCTATGAATATTTGCACACACTCGAAAACCGTTTTCCCTTTTCCTCAAATCTTTGCTTTTACATTTCTTACATTGCTTTGTTTTTACATCTCACGACGAACTAAGCTTCACTTCTTAAGGGGTGTGAACGCATCGTTGAGTTGACGTGACAAGGTATGGTGCTGGTCGTTTCCAACGGGTGCAAAGATTCGTTGACGAGAAATGCTGCTTAATCCTTTGAGTTATGCAGCATTTTCACTTTTTCTTTATCCAGTAATTCTCCCTCCACTCTTTTTCAGTATCTTCAGTCCCTATCAATAAATAGTGCAGCGGTGAGTGACGACAATCGAAATAGATTCTTATTTCTGAATCTCCTTTTGGGGAACTATCAAGAACGCCCCCTTCGATATTTAGTATATTGGCTCAAGAACTTTATACCCGATATGTCTATGACCAACATATTAACTGTAAGATTCAAGACGCAAGATTAATGATTTACGATTCAAGGTCGCCCAAGTTACGAATCGCCTCTGTACTATTGAAGTAATCACTATTATCCTCCTATAATTAATATTTCAACTCTTGGGATCTATCCATAAGCAAGTAATGACCAATGAAATTGACTGATCAGTGTAAATCATAGCAAGAAGGGATTCAATGAGCATGAGCACGCTTACAAAGAGTGAATAATTTAATATTAATTTACATCTGTATTTTAGCTCGCTAAGTACCTGATAGCGGTAGGGTACTTTTCGCGGGAAGCTCCTTAACTGGAGTAAGCACATCTTTTAACCTGTCCTTCGCCCTTTCTGATACAAACAGGTTTGTGACAGAAGTGACAAAGAGAAACGGAAAATATAACATTTCACAACATAGATTATACCGGACTTGTTTAATCTTTGTTACACCCTTATAGTCTCAGAGAAAATAAATTTAAGTACGAACTACCAAACATTCAAGGCAACTGGTTAACTAAGGGAAGATGTGGGTTGACGTGGTAGAACATGGTTAACTTAGGGAAGATGTGGGTGAACGTGGTAGAACATGGTTAACTTAGAGTCGATGTGGGTTAACGTGGTAGAACATGGTTAACTTAGGGAAGATGTGGGTGAACGTGGTAGAACATGGCTAACTTAAGGGTAGATGTGAGTTAACGTGGTAGAACACAGTTAACTAAGGGTAGATGTCGGTTAACGTGATAGAACATGGTTAACTAGGGGTAGATGTGGGTTAATGTGTAAGCACAGGGTTAACTAAGAGTAGATGTGGGTTAACGTGGTACAACGCGGTTAACTAAGAGTAGATGTGGGTTAACGGGGTAGAAGATGGTTAACGTAGGGTAGATGTGGGTTAACGGGGTAGAACATGGCTCAGTTAGGGAAGATGTGGGTTAACGTGGTAGGATACGGTTAACTTAGGGTAGATGTGGGTTAGCGAGGTAAAACATGGTTAACGTAGGGTAGATGTGGATTAGCGGGATAGAACATGGTTAACTTGGGGTAGATGTGGGTTACCGTGGTACAACGCGGTTAACTAAGGGTAGACGTGGGTTAACGTGGTAGAATATGGTTAACTTGGGGTTGATGGAGCTTAACGTGGTAGGACATGGCTAATTTAGGGAAGATGTGGGTTAACGTGATAGAACATGGTTAACTTAGGGTAGATGTGGGTTAACGGGATAGAATATGGCTAACTTAGGGTAGATGTGGGTTAACGGGATAGAACATGGTTGACTTGGGGTAGATGTGGGTTGACGTGGTAGAACATGGTTAACTAAGGGTAGATGTGGGTTAACGTGGTAGAACATGGTTAGCCTAGGGTAGATGGGGGTGAACGGGGCAGAACATGGTTAGCTCAGGGTAGATGTGGGTTAACGTGGTAAAACATGGATAAATTAGGTTAGATGTGGGTTAATGTGTTAGGACATGGCTAACCTGTTGTAGATGTGGGTTAACGGGGCAGAACGTGGTTAACTCATGGTAGATGTGCGTTATCGTCCACGCACCCTTTGAAGGAACCTGTGGATAATCTGCGAGAAATAATTCGACGTCGACAGAGCCACACAGTGCTGCAAGTCCTTTGAAGTGCAACATGCTACAGTATGGAATAATATCCTGTATCTACATCAAGAATGTACCGATTTTGACATGAACAAGAGAAAATGTTACATTGATGATGTTCTTCAGAGTCAAGCTAGAAAATGCTATGCCTTCTTTTTGTGTGAATACTCACCTGCCTGTAAGCCAGGTCACTGCAATTGATGTCATTGACCATGAATTCTTAACGAGGGTATCCCTTGAAAGTCCTTCATGCCCCCCTTCTGACGTGGGAGTGCCCAACGATGCAACTCACGCATGTGTTTTCCTTGCATCGCAAATATGCGACGCTATTTTATGTACCGCTAGTTATAACAACAGTTTAGCAACATGTTTGGATGACATACCCCAGACTGCAACGCAGATGATCATTAATTATCCCTCGAAATTAAATAAACTCGTGACTTGTCATCCTTGTATACCATCTTGGACGCCAACAAACCTATGAGAGATCACAAACACCTAAAGAATGAATTCGAGTTTACAGAAGAACTGCCATACGCTGATGGAGTTTTTGCCGAGGTGAACAGAGATCGACTTCAATAGAAAATGCAGGAGCTTGCAAATGGCCAAACGTTCTTGTCGATTTACACTTGTGAGCCCTTTTCGTTTCTTACTGGATTTCTGTCACGACAATTGTACATACTGGATCCTCACCCGGTTCCAGAATCTTGTGGAGGAGATGGAAATAGACCGCTCAAAATTTATGAATCCACTTCCCTTGAATGCTGCCGCGCTGTTTGTCAGTAGCTGTGGAACCGTTTGGCAACTAGTGGAGTTAAAGCATATGAGGCTCAGTCTTTAGTAGTGATAATCAGGTGAATGCTATCACGCTATTCATAACACTGTTCGAAGTGTCTCGTTAGGGAATTGGTAGTCTTGAGATATCAAGACCTGGGTTCAGAAAAGCCAGTATTTGGAAAGTGGTAATGGAGTTTTATTGCTCTTTACTACTAAGTATATCCCCTAAATTTATATTTATATATTTATATTTTTAAGTTTTATTTAAAATTTTGTGTGTGTGTGTAATTTTTATAACATTTTATATTAGTGTGTACATAGATTATAGATTATGTATTTAAATTTCTTTTTCTTCTTTTAATACTAGATTTTGTAATTTTAGATTTAATGCACGTTCGTATTTTGAACGAGCACTTGTGCCCTTAGACGATAACGTGGTTCAATAAGTTATTGCTTGATTGAGAGGTTCTCATATAATATCACTGCTTCTCGTCAATGTCTTATAATTTGGTGATAAAAAAGGGGTATTTTTATTGATGATTTACCATTTTCTTACATTTACCTTTTGGATAACAACTTGATAACTGTCGTCAAAAATATTGTTCTGTGTTTTCACCGTAAGTTAACTCAAGAAAGATTCTTGATTAACTCAGTATCTGTCTACAATTGAAGGCTGTTGACTGGGACGAGCGAAAGCCCTCAGTTTCTTTTTGACGGAATACAGATTGACAAAATTGAGGACGAAAAAACAATTGAACTTTAGCTTTGTCGTAAAAAGGGTGCTTTTGGTGACGTTTTTCATTGTAAGGTGTGTACATCTATGCTTCCAAATGCCCAAAAAGCGTCGCCAACTTGTTGATAATGAGATGGAAAATGAAACATTTGGTACAATTTGTAAGACCAGCAGTAGATCTTGAGTACTCCAACTGCTTCTCGCGAGGAGAGACGGCGCAAAATATTTGAACAGGTCAACCATTACATAAGGCGCTAACACTGACACTTTTTCAGACCCCAAAAAGGATGACCTCATCATCGACGTGACAAATGATGGGACAAGCACTCCCAGCGATCAAGTAAGTGAATTTTGTGTGTGTAAATTTGTGTAATTATGGAAAACCTGAAAAGTCCTGGTCACCGACAATTTTTGTATAGAAGAATATAAGAGGAAACCGCTTGTAAATGTCAGAAACTAGCGACCGCGATCGGGTATTTTTTAAAATTTAATTGCAGTTAATCATGCAACTGTTGGAAAACCACCCCGTCGTGCCGATCCAGTGCAACCGGAGAAACTTGAAGTTAACTACAGGTCTCATTCATTTTAGAACATTCGCGGATCGAGTTGTTCCTTTGAAAGTCTTTCAAATGATCTAGCGAGGTGTTTCTTGTTTTTATTGCAGATGTTACAATCTCGTCAAGTTCTCAGAAAGGGCAGAAAGCGCAAGATGCCTGACGCCTGCAACTAAAGTCGACTACAGTTCATGAGACGTTACAGCAGACGTTATAAACTAATCAGAGGAATTTAAGCCAATCAACCAATAAAAAGCTTGCCCCTCTATCCACTGAGGTAGTTAATTAATTAGATAGTGGACACGGAATTCCTTCCGATAGCTCCCAATGGATTTAAGAAGTTGACTTATTCCTTATTCCGTCGATATAAATCTCTTTTTGCCAAATCACGGTACCATATAAATTTGTAAATATGCGAACACAATTGTGGAGATATTGACTGCCAATGAAGACAGCAAGAAATTTACCAAGACACCTCTAGATGTGAGAAGGAATATGTCATTCCTTGTCGACGTCAGCTCCTATAAGAATTGGCAGGACATCAAGAGTGACATTAACGGCGCATTTCCACGTATCCTGCGCATTGTTACGCGGACGCTGGCCTTGGAAGAAGACGGATCCGTCCAAATATTACAGAAGAAGGTGCCGCTTAAAAAGGGAAACGAATTGCACATCCACATCAATTAAAAAATGAATGATTGTGCTGCTCAATCTTCTTTTTAAGTATACTGCATGATACATGTCTACTGCAGTGTCACACCACGCAGGAAATTAGTGAAGAAGTACAATTCGAAGTAGCACCACACGGCAATAGGAAACACGGGAAGAAGCCGTTCTATCGAACATAAAAGAGCATCTTGGAATCAATGAACTAGTCCACATTGCTCCTTCTGTTGCATTTAAGAAGATCGTGAGTGGATCAGGAGGACTCCTGAGAGCCCAAAATCCCTGAGAACTTCTAAGGTCAAGAAAACAGATGTACGACCTGAAATTTAACTCGAGAAAGGCTAATGATATAGAAGAACACTTTTTGTATTCGAAGCAAAAGGATGGTGATTCACTTATTCTAGAACACCACGATGTTCTAGAAGATCTTTGGATTCTTGGTAAGAAGCAGCACATGTACCAAGACCTGTCGCGATTCTGTACCTCTAAAATCCTGAGCCACCCTTTCAGTGTCGACCCGACGTTTAATTTTGGCCATTATGGGGTGACACCTTTCTCTTACAAGCATCTTCTGCTACAGTCAAAGAGAACAAAGGACTCACCCGTGTTCATAGGGCCAACTGCTATTCATTACAGTAAGAACAAGAATATTTTCAAGAAGATTGCATTAGCAGTCGTATCCAGCTACCCTCACCTAGGTACAAAAGGACAAGGTTCCATAACCGACGGGGAGAAAGCACTTCACGATGCGCTATTAAAGTCAATTAGAAAAGCTATAGGCTTACGTTGGTTCAACCACGTCCAACGCAATTGTAACGACAAATTGAGCACTTAAGAAATCCGGAAAAAGGAGGATCAAAAGCTCTTTCTCGATGCTGTTTTTGAGAATGACGAAAAGGCAGTCCTCGAGTCCGACTGTAAGAATGATCTGGGAGCGCCCCTGAAATCAGTTCAGCCCCTTTTGGATGAAGAAAGAGAAGCAGCTCACGTCCACTTCATTACCGCAGTTTTGGATCTATAATCCCCAAAAAGAATGCCGCAGGAAAGAAGGGCAACAGCCACAGAAATCCCTGGCGTCAGAGGCGCAATCAGGAGAGCAATGTAGACTGTGAATTTTGAAACATTGGGTGAATTCTCAAATATTAGGTCAGCGGTCATGGCGAGTGGTCAGCTTTGTCTGAACTCCCGCTATTTCTTATTATTTTGTTATTTTCTACAACGTGTACCTGCATATCATAACAACCCTTGCAGAATTCCACTGAGGTCTATCCTAAATAGTCCTGTTAACATCCTACAGTCGCCTCTGAATCAACTATATGGCCTTGAATCGTCATTTTTTCTTGGACCACAATGCTGTCTACAACGAGTGAGATACCTTTCCAGGCGAATAAGAAAGTTCTCGAATGAAATATCTACATATAATCCATCTTGTGTATAGACTCTTATGAAGTGGAGACGTTGAAACTAATCCGGAATATGAGTCCGCTGAGAATTCGTCACTTCCAAGCTCGACACGAGTTCAGACTAGAAAGTAAACACCCATGTATAATGTGCAGTAAGCCGGTAAGATCTTATCAGAAAGGAATACTCTGTGACAACTGTGAGTCTTGGTTTCACTGCCGATGTATTGGAATGAGGAATGAAATTCATCAGGCACCTACTTCTAGCGATGAAGAATGGTTATACTGTGACTGTGCTTTACCTCAATTCTCTGACTCAATATATCAATGGAGGGAAATGTTGTAACGATGTCACAATAGCCTCTACGAGCTTACGTAGTGCAATGAGAACTGATATCCCGGATGCATGCAAACGTGTTATGTTATGTACTTTTACAATCGTCAACTTACAGTTATATTAATATCGTTGTGTTATCTGACCACGTTACAAGGTATCAGATGGGGTGTGGACAAAACGTGGGGTAGGCCATGGCCTACCCTGTGGCCTACCCTATCGCCTACCGGTGGTCAGATTTTTAAAAGCATAGTATTGCAGCAAACCTTTCAACGTTTTCCTGGGGATTGTCTTACCAACGGCTTTCTTCTGCTGTTTTGGCAGCCACATTCTGCTCAAAATTTCTTAAACTTCTGATAGAACAAGGGAATGGAGGAACAGAAGCCAGTTAAACGCAACTTTTGGGCAAACATCATCATATCAGCTCTCCTTTCAAACTAATGCAATACTTTCCATCTCTCTGCACTCGCATTAAAAACCAGCGGTCAACCATCTGTTGTTTTGTATGTCTGCTAGTGGGCTGGGTTCCAGTTTCTGTCAGAAAGCTTACAGGATTCTGCGGGAGACTCGGACGCGAGGTGTGTAAAATAATAAATATTTTCATTTTAACAAGTGCCAAATAATCTAGGATGTGGCAAATACGCCAGTATTCTGAACAATATTAAACAAATTTCGCCTGCAGCATTGTAATACAAGATTTTATGTTTTCACATCGCTTGGACCGTCCATAATGTAATTACGTCTCGTGATCTGAGAATGAATGTAATTATTCCTACACGTTTTTGAAATGAAGATGCAAATAAGTTCAGCTGAAAAAGTTTCGAAATCCTTATTTTTCACTACAACGATAACTCTGGAAGCTGTGGTTGGAACTATCACTTGAATGTGCCTTCTCCATCCTCATATTAACATAATCAAATGCACGTGTATTAATACCGTGGGAACATTGAGCAGTGAGTGGTTGTAGTTTCCCTAAATTTGCATATTTTAGGGCAAATACTGTATGCTTCCCCCGGTTTTCATTGGCTATTGAATTCTGGAAGACGTTTAAACGCTGGTTTTCAAAATTTTATATGCAAGATGTTTGAGAGAAAAGGTTACAAATATAAATATTATCTTACTCTAGTGTCGAGGGGATAGTAAGGCGACTAGATGATCTTGAATCTCCAAAGAAAAAAGGCAACGGTAACCAAAGGCAGGGAGAAGTAAAGTAAGTTACTCCGAAGCTTTATATGATGTCATAGGTTCCTTAGTACTGAATTTTTATTCACCATGCCCTCCCCTTAAACACACTGTAAGTGTTGATTAAATAGACCCATTTAGCCTGGTATGTTTCCAGGGACGGGACGGAGGTACTCAGTTATATTAGTGACGGTGATCTGCGAAAACCGGCTTTTGGGATTGAAAAAGCCATCTGATGACATTTTTGGGCTTAGAATTTTTGTGGTGGCATTTTTGGGATTGGAGATTTTGGAATTGATTTTTTTGGGGGGGAGGGGGGGAGGGGGGTAGGGAAGAGTTTGACAAAAAGCAAACCCGGGGTTCTCATTTTTATGACAAACGATCGCATCAGTTTCATTTACATTTCTTTTAGTGGAACTTTCTTGGGGTAACGCTATGGGCCGTTAGACTATTTTTGGGTCAGGGTCTAGCCTAATAGGACTTATTTTGGGTCTAACAATTTGGCCTTACTTGCACATCCCCATCACTCATATACCAGACAAACTCCTCAAGGGTATGTTTTTATTCTGCTTACTGAAACTTTTTCTGTGAGCGTTTTTCGTCATGTTGGATTGCATCAGGGGCCTGCTCTGCTTGGGAGGCAGAAACTGCATAGATTACCCGAGGACCTCCAAAGATTCCAAAGTTTACCAGATCACTTCCGGCGATTTCTTTGAATTTTTCTTTCGAAAAAACCGAAGATTTCCGAGGGTGACCCGAGAAATTCCGAAGATTTTCAACGATTACGGGAGGTCACCAAATATTTCCGATAGTCTCCCGAAGATTGCTGAAGACCACCCTATGACTGCCACACAAAGTTTACTTTTTATGGTATTTACAAGTAATGACTTGTTTTCTTGTATCTTCAGAATTTGTAAGTTCTGAAAACAGGCGTGATATTAATGTCCTTAATTTTATTCGGTCCTATGTTATTACCAACACGAATAGTTTTTAAGTTACAAATTGTGCCCTCCACCTCACCCAAGGCAGGATAGGGTTACAATTTTGGTCTTTATCATTCTATGATTTATCATTCTCACAGGTATGCCCGTCGTTTACCACTTTCTCATTTAAGCTCAGATGATGAACGAGAAGTTCCTAAACACTACAAAGGAAATGTGTTACTTCCGATGATGCCATTGGCCATTCTTGATGACTTTAGCAGTAACGGAATAGTACCTTTTGTTATGAATGCAAGAAATTCCTACCTGGAATTGATCGCTGAAACGCACCCAATTCGTGTCGAAAATAATGCTTCCTTTCTTGTGGATCTTGATCACCTTCAGCAACCAGAGGATTTACTTTCGGATGATCTTGGTTCCTGGGACCAGAGTAAGAGAGCAACGAAAAAGTACCTCTTTGCTTGGAATGACGGTCTTGTCACCAAGATTACAAAGGTTCCTGAACACCGCGAAGATGGGCATTGTGTCTGTCGAAGAACATTTATCAACAAAAGTGATAATTCCCTTCGAAAGACCATTGTGAATGTCGTTCTACCCGATTCTCAACACCACAACTTGGTCTTTGTACGTTGCTACTTCGAGGGAGCGCCAGAGCACCAGATAAAGTTAAAGGCTCATGGAAATGCCAAGACTGGTTCCATACCCTACCTCAGAACGGACAGGAGCACAGTGACAAAGATGAAGGCTGCTGTAAGCAGAAGTAAAGCTGGATTGAAGAATGTCGTTTATCAAGTGGAAGAGGGCGTCGGGGGCCTTACAAAATGGCAAAAATCTCTTTGGAGATTCCCTAAAAAAAGCCTTAAGTGACATTCTGGATGAATATTCTAGCGACACTGTAGTGAATTAACTGACCCCATGTGCTAATTCACAGAGAAATGAAAGTCTTAATAGCACCATTGGTTCTAAGAACCCCAAAAAACTCGTTTTTATGGAGGCAGTGAAAGTAATGATTTTCGAGTAGCATGTGGGGTGGCACAAACCAATATTGGATACAACTACATTGAAAAAACATCAGAGATTCTTAATATTGAGCCTGGTTCTCTCTATGAAAGGCATGCTAAAGCAATGGACAAGAAGGTTTTTCATAACAAACAACGAAAAGAAAAAAAGAAATTCAAGAGAAGGTGTAACCAGTTATCTAAACAAAAAACTTCACAAACACTCAGGAGGGAAGTCAGTGAAGGGTTCATCTATGAGTCTTAACAGCTGCTCTAAATTTGGATCCAGCAAATCATCAAACAGTGTCACAAAATGTATTTGAAATGCCTGCAGAAATATCACTGACTGAGCTAAAAGGATATAAAGAAATAACACCACCTACACTATAATGCCAAAGATTGTGCACTTACAATATGATTCAAAACAGAAAGATCAATTAGTTATCTTTGACACAAAAACGACTTGCGCAGGGAAGCTAGCTGAGATGTGCCAACTGTCTGCTGTAAGTGAAAATGGAAAACATGAATTCTCCATTTACATTCTCCCAAAAAGTAACATAAGTTACAGTGCCCACCTTGTCAATGGTGTGACCATCAAGACCATAAAATCAAGTGTTGATGAGATAACTTAGAGCATAAGTGACAGCAAGGTATTCTCCAAACTTGACCTTAGGTCGATGAAGAACTCTGTGCAGTCAAGGAATGCTTAAACAGAAAACCATGGGATCAGCTAGCTTACAAAAGATACCTCCAACGTAGTAGTGAACTGTGCAGCATTGGACAGTTGATACTGAGAGGGACAAGAATTGTTATCCCAAAGAAACTTAGACCCAGGGTGTTGTCCCTCGCTCACGAAGGTCATCCGGGCCTCTTTGGAACCAAACAGAAGTTGCACAGTAAAGTGTGGTGGCCTGGGATTGAAAAAGATGCTGAAAAACACTGCAAAACCTGCTATGGATGTCAGTTAGTTAGCCGTCCCAGCCCACAAGAACCTATCATGAGCACAGCATTGCCAACTGGACCATGGAGAGAATTGGCAATTGATTTGCTTGGATCACTCCCCACTGGTGAGTCCATTCTGGTCATCGTGGACTACTATAGTCGCTACTACAAGATAGACATCATGAGATCCACAGTTGCCTTGAAAGTCACCTCAAGTCTAGAAAAGATATTTTCCAGACATGCTCTACCTGAGAGCCTAACATCTGACAATGGACCAGAGTTCATAGCAACAGAGTTTAGAGAGTACATGGGGCAGCAGGGAATCACACATCACAGAGTAACAGCAAAATGGTCCCAGACAAATGGAGAAGTTGAGTGCCAAAATAGCTCACTTCGGAAAAGACTCCAAATCGCACATATTGAAATGAAAGACTGGAAAAAAGAGCTGAATGTTTATTTTGCAGCATACAGAAGCCTAACTCATTCAATGACTGGTGTAAGCCCTGCCGAGTTGCTCTTCGGACAGAAAATACGCACCAAGCTCCCTGAGCAATGTACATGTTGAACAAGAATGCGTGATAGGGACAATGAACAAAAGAGTAAGAGCAAAGAGTATGCTGATGTGCAGAGAAATTGGAGGTACTTATAGGTACTCTCTAGAGATGAAGTTCTAGTGCAACAAGAGAGGAAAAACAAGCTCACAACTCATTTTGAACCAAGTCTGTACACTGCTAAACAGGCATGGGAACAGCTTATTCGTGCAACCTCAAGAGGAGCCTAATATTTACGCAATGCATCTTATGTAAAGAAAATACTAGGGAATGGTGATACACATAATGATACACCAAGTATACCAGAAGTGGTGATGATTGCAGAGCCCCACAAGCAGAATAAACTGACCCTGCAGCAGAGTGTGGTGATACTGGACCCAAATGTTGTTGAGCCTGAAGGTCCACTTAGGAGGTCTCAGAAACACAGGGTGGCCCCAAGCTATCTCAAAAACTATTGTACTTAAACTCTAGACACTAAAGTCTCGGAGACATTGTTGACTTTGTGGCTAGTCCATGTTTATGTTTACTGGACCAATCATTGTTTTGTTTCTAATTCTGTTAAAAGTTATTGTTGGGGAGGGATGCAGTGTACTAGGACCCAGACTCCCCCTCAGTGGTGCATGTAACGCTTGACTTTAGTTGTTAAGGACCATGAGTTGTGTAGGCGAAATAAAGTTATAGCCTGAGGTTCAACCCATTGTAATCCTAGGCCGTTTGCCACCTAGATTGGTCACAACAGCTCCATCTAAGAATGAGGAATAAACTCCATCATCACCATACGAAACTTTCACTTTCAACATTTCTTTCCGCATTTCACTATTTCTGAGGACTTCTCAGACTGTATCCAGAAGTGGGATGTAATAGAATTTTCTTGTTATTTTGTGCATTCTTCTCATTCTTCCTCATCTTTTGAATATCCATTTCTCACCTATAATTTTCTCACAAGAATTATAAAAAATAAGAACAATTTCAAAGGTTCAATGGCAGGCAATATGGAACATACACAAAGAGTAATTGTGAAAGACTATGTTGGGCAATGATGTACACAGTGTACTGCACAGACCTGACACCTGGAGAAGGTATTTATTAATTTAATTTTTTTTTTTTTCATTACATTTGAAATTGTTACCTTCTTTTAGGTGTGACCCTTAGCACAGCAAAAAGACTGCAAGTAGTCTCAAAGTTAAGCAATAATTCTGGCAAAATAAAAGCACACATGCATGCTAACTTGGTTCCCGCAAGGACACATGCTCGGCGCTCTTCAATTTTGTTTGGTATAAGGCAGGAGTATCTTGGCTGCCAGGGCAGACAAACAAAACAAATCTCCAATTTAGTTTGTGATAAGAGATTCTGGTGGATCTGTTCCTGCTTTTATGCTCAGAAACGCCATGAGCTTGGTCCGAATGTAATTGTACAGACTGTTGTCAAGCCTATATTCATTTTTACAACCCTGAATTTTACATTTAATACAAAAGGTTTCTTCATTTTTATGCTGTGAATACAAATGAGTGAGTAATTCACTTAACTAGAGGCAAATAAGAGCGCCAGAACACAGCCCACATTTCCAAACATAGGCCTACATAGCATGCAAGAGTTATATTTTTAGCTAGGTAGGTCGAAATGAGACACTGTGTATTTAATGTTTTCATAACTTTCAAAATAATGAAAATATCACTTTACCTTACTTCAAAAGAAAAAGAAAAAACATAATTTATCTAGACTCACACACATATTTTCTGCTCTATTGTCTCCAATGTCTGACTTCTTCTGGGCAAAAATAGAATGCAATGGTGCCACACTTACTGTAGTCTCCTTTGCAGCCATTGTTTGGTCTTGTCACACTATGCCCTCTCTTTACTGTTGGAGTGAGAGCCATTGCACGACAAGACCCACTAACAGTTGTGAAAGAGACTTTGATTACAGCTTTTTCTTAAACGGAAAGAAAATCAAAATTACTTGTCTACAGTTGGTCGCCTCAAAATTATAATTCCAGGTAATTTTACAGCAAAAAGCAGACTGAGACTGTTGTATCTCCAGTAGACCATAACCAAAGATATATTGCGATCTCATATGAGGGAAGATACACTAAGCAAGAGAAAAGGATAATATTTTAAAGAGGGCTCCTTGATTAGTTGTTGCCTATCTAGACTTTGCCCTCTGTGTGTGAAATATGTGATAAAATGCAGGTTATTTATGAGGAATTAACACGCAATTGGGTTAATTCCAAGGTAGCTAAAAGCAAATTTTATTTGTAGAAAATTTCAAAACACAGGACAATGAGAGGAAATTCACTATCAGTAGCATTAAGTTTCATGTGAATTTTTTTCAGCAGTGTCGGACAATGTGGTTAGAATACGTGATAAAATGCAGTTTGTTTACAAGGAAATGGCGCATGATGGGGCAAAGTCTAATGTCATGAAATTCTCCCTATGGAATCCATCTATGTCTGAAATGGAGAAAACGGACCCTAGAGTTGCAGATAAACTTGCGAAATCCTAAACTCGAGAGGCCTAATGAGGTTGACAAGTCAAATCTCAAGGAAAAATGTGGGAAATATCTCCATCCCGTGAATTGAGATCGGTTAGTCACACCAAAAGTAAGCCCTGAAATATGGGAACGGCTTGACTGCCATGCAAGAGGCAAAGACTTAAAATTATCAAACCTACGGGTCACACTGACTTAAGTCAGTAATATTACCACCAGAACGACAGGTATGCTACTGAAGACCCACTCTGAAAATACCCGACTTGATACAGAAGCCATGATCCGAATGAATACTGACGCCATGGCCCTGCAAAGGCATGTTAGTTTTGAAACAAAGATTATGCCATGCTTTGTGCATTACATTTGCCAATCACCTTCTTGCTGTTTGGTGATGAATTACAAACACAACTCAATCACACCAGTGCATCAAATAAGATTAGTAGCATAGCAAGTACTTCAACATTCGTTGACAAGCAACAATATGCAAAACCTCAAACATCATCTAAACAGTGGAGGCCTTTTTTAGGCAAAACGCCTGTAGACAACCAGTTGCAGACTTACAGGAAACCAGCTCAATTCAACAGCTGGAAAAAGTGTTTGACCAACCGAATGAACGACAGGAAATAACTAGTGACATTATGCACAAACTAAACACCATCCAGGTAAGAAAGTTTGAATATATCTTTCCATTACTTTTAGAGTATTTTTGATGCATGGCACAAATGTTTTCAGCAAGTAGTATTGCTGTTTATTCTCCCATACGGCAAGACTTGACCACTGATCCTGAAGTTTTAGAGACTGTCACTGGCCAAAAAATTGAACTTGACACATGGCTGAAGCAGTTAAAACCGTTGCAGCAACCAAAGTTCTCAGACATTCAGGCCTTGTGCGCACTATGCTGGATAAATTTGAAAATACAACTTTATTGTAATGGTTAGGCCTTCCATCCACACTACAACACACAAATCTACATAAAAAGGTCTGCAAAAACAGAACATTTTGAATGCGCTCTCTAGTGTGGAACAATTTGAAAACACAACTCTTCTGTATTAATGTGGACAAGTTACTGATGAATACACACCGACCCACCAAGTAGCCACAGGAAAAGCAAATGAGAGGTTTGTAAGCATGCCAAACGCCAAAAAGCAAAGAAAGCACTCGACTACATCTCGCGTTTCCCCCTACACTACAGAGTTGAGCGTTGAGCGCCCCGTGGCAGCACACGCATTTTCGTCTCTCTAGTTTTTTTGCTGGGTTCAGCTTCCTACGGGTGCTTATTGTCCAAAACTCCACCAGAAAGCTTTTCTTAAGTGTCATCATCTTAACATGGCGCTAAATTACGGAAGGGCGACTTTATTTTCTATCCTTTCGACCATGTCCATCTTGCAACCATTGAGCCCTGGCAGTTTGGACAAGCCTGGTTCAGGCTGGCATTACCCGGGTGAAACCAACTCGCTGAGGAAGTCGGGTGGGGCGTTTGAATAGGAGAGCTATAACGACACTTGTATCAAATTCAAGTTCGGGGCAACCATCAGTCAAAATGGGTTATTCTGGGTTTTTGGAGCAAAATGTGAACAAAGTGACCGGTAATTTGCATTCTGAAGTCAGTGAATTAAATATTCACTCTGACACCTCTCGCCAAACTGCCAACTGCATTGTTGTTGAACGTAGTCCATTGTTGCCAACACAAGGGACTGTTCACCAATGCTAACTCTTTTCCATACTAATGTGCGGGCTGTGAAGTCCAAAACTGCTTGTTTACTGGAAAACACCAGCTCCACTGATATGTATATATTTTCGCTCACTGAAACCTGGTTAACAGAAAAGGATACTGCAGCAAAACTTGAGATTTATTCCCCGGAATCTCATTCATTCATCCAGCAAGATCGGAATGGGAGGCGTGGTGGTGGAGCTGGACTATTATTCAAGAAAGCCACTGATGTGAAAAAGATTGCTGCAGGGGAGAAATTGTCTTCTGAGTTTTCAGAGTAGCAAGTTAGTTTTAACTCACTAAGGGCTAAGCTAGTTGTTGTTTATCGTCCACCATATTCTGAGGCACACCCCATCATGCCTCGTGTGTTTTTTTAGTAGTTTGGCTCTTATCTTGAGACAATTATTCTGTCCCCGGAGTCTCTTATTCTAAACGGAGACTATAATTTCCATGTGGATGTCGAAGACGACCCTGATGCAAGAGCATTTCTGGATCTACTAGCGTCAATGGGACTGAAGCAGCATGTGAATGTACCAACTCCTGTGAGTGGCCATACGCTTGATTTGATAATAATCCGTGAGCATGATCTAGTCATCTATTGCGTTCCTCTGGCCGACTGATATCTCTCAGACCATGCATCTGTTTTGTGTTCTCAGCGCAAAGCCTGATTATGTTACAAAGATTATTCGGTATCGTCAACTCAGGGAAACTGATTTTGATGCTTTACGCCAGGATGTGGAAAAATCTGAACTTTGCACAAGGGAATACAGTGACCTTAATGAGCTAACATCCAATTACAATTCGACACTAACATCTCTTCTGGACAAGCATGTGCCGACGAAGGAGAAAGTGGTTGTCTGTAGACAGCGCTTGCCATGGTTTAACAGTGAGATTAAGTGTGCTATAAGGACAAGGCAGAAGGCGGAAAGGAAATGGCGAAGAACAAAATCCCACCAGGACTTTTGCGCTTTCAAAGGCGCGTGAAATCACACAACGTTTGTTATGAATGGCGCACGCTGTGAGTATCATACTAATCTCATAGCTGGGAACAGTTCAAATCAACAGAACTTGTTTTGCACCACCAAGTCGCTGCTGTGTGAACCGTCTGAGGTATTGTTTCCAAAGGATATAGCTCCAGTTGATTTCGCCGATGATTTTGGAAATTTCTTTATGCAAAAGATCGATAAGATTAATCAGTTAATTGATATGAAGAGCTCTTCGGAGATGTCAAAAACCAGAGAAAAGGGGTGCACTGACTCTAATACGTATGCTTGTGCAAGGTCCGACATTGCGACTGACTGGTCGCCAATGAGACCAAAAATTGAGCATTGGCGACCAGAAATTTAGAACTGGTCGCCAGCAGGCGACTAACCTTTTTTCCCTCGGCATTTGAAATTCCAAGGTAAATGGGCTTTTTTTAAAAGAAAACATAAAGCTGCCGAGGAAAATTGTAGTAAAACAAAGCGACGATCTTACGATCACCATATTTACCTGGCACCATATTGTTTCAGCGGCTTCTCCCAATTTTGATATCGCGGGCGAAAACGTGACGTGGCGAAAATCGTGACGAGTCGTGACAAATAAAGCGTCAGCCGAAACACACGCGCTCAATTAATCTTTTAATACTTTACCTAAATACCAGTAAACAGAGTAAATGCCAGTAATAAAACAAGAGTCCCAAAAGTATGGCCACTTTTAACTAATGAACAGTCTATCGTGCAGTCATTATCCAACCAGAAGCAAAGAGCTGCTTCCGAGCAATCGAGTTGGCTTCTCATGGCTTCTGATTAGATTAAATTTGCACGAGAAAATGTTAATAAATTTTAACGTGATCACACTTTTTGGCTTCTTGCTGTGCTACATTGACAATGATTACTGTATTAATAAAGTGTTCTGAAATACGAGTTGTGGTGTTGTCTTACCGCGTACTACACGTGCGAAAGATGGCTTTCAGCTCTTTGCGATCATTTCGTGATTTGCTGCTCTCAGGAGACGAAACCACCGCTTTGAAATGTTTCATCGAGTTGGATACATGTTCTATTATACAATCCGATGCGGTAGATTTGACTCAGCTGCCTCGGGATGACCTTGGAACGAGCTTAATACCAGATGACATCACTGCTAAGCCAAGTGGAAATCCTGTGGCGCTGAAATCAACTGGAAATGGCAGTTGCTTGTATAATTCTGCCTCACTACTCCTTTGTGGCGATGAATCTCGCAGTGAAGGCTTGCGTATTCTTGTTGCTGGAGAATTATACTTCAATGCTGAACATTATGCCGATCAAGAAATTTTTCGAGATACCATTAGAGAACTTTCTGAAGTGCAGGAGTCGACGTTATTTACAGTTGCCTTGTCAGCGGATGGTGATCAGATATTGGCCGGTGGTGGCAGTAGGATCGATGCTATTAAAGCAGAGGCATTGGCTGGCTGCAAAAATGGAATCTTTAGTTCACATGATGGCTCTTGCCTCAGTGATAAGACGACCAATATATTCTTTATATCCGAAAGTCAACTTTCGATATCAGC
>NC_089315.1:21515009-21530009 GCF_036669915.1 Pocillopora verrucosa | reverse complement strand
TGTCTAGAAGGAACCTGTTGAAGCTTAGCAAACTTTTACGGCCTCATATTGAAGGTAAAACGACCAGAATGAGATGTCCAGTTGATGTCACCAAAAAAGTAGCGTGCACTCTCTACTACTTGAGTGACAAAGGACGCCTCAGAAAAACTGCAAACGCATTTGGTTTTTCATGCCAAGTAGTTTCCAAAATCATAAGAGAAGTCTGTAGAGCTGTGACAGTACACTTGGGCAGTGAATACCTCAAACTCCCTGAACAGTTGCAGAGATGGAAGATCTAGTAAAAATTTTTACAATAATCATGGGTTTCCTCAATGTTTTGGGGCAGTAGAACATTTTCACTCACATGACCGAATTTTTTTATCGTCATGGTAACCAACTTAATCCACCATGTTGGTGTTTCATGATAACCAGCAGTGAGTATCGTGACAGGAAACATTTGGGGCAGATTTTAGTTGTGAGAAGACGTTAGTGTAATATTTATATTGTCTTTAACATGGTCCTTTGCCTTGTCAGAAGCTGTGAGAACAAAAGAGGGAAGTGGTCTGATGTCGAAGAAGTAAGGTTTTTTTGTGTCTCACGTGTTATAGTCAATCAAGGAGAGTACACTGAAGAACTTACTTCTGAGTGAAGAAAAATGTGGATCTTTGTGATAAGAAGAGATGACTTAACTGATGATTAAAGATTGGGATCGATTAAACCTAGACTGGGTCCCTACCCTCCACCTTGGGCATTCAAAACAGCATGTAAAGGATCCTGAAGAGGCAACTGCACAGAAAGCTGCCAACAGATGCAAACGTCAAGTAGAGCTTGCAGAAAAGAGGGGGAAGAGAGAGTGAAACAAGTAAATGATACAGGAAAACAGCTGATGAGATATTTTACAAGGCCAAGCCCAAGGTCGAGGCTTTGAATGTTGACGATACAGGGAAAACAGCTGATGAGATATTGTACAAGGCTGAGCCCGAGGCCAAGGCTTTCAATGTCGATGACAAAGATCCAGAAACCAGGGAAGAATAATGCAGCAGTCATGACCAGAAAACAGTATATGCTGAAACTCAAACAACTAAATTTGAATATTTATCTAAGGAAGCTGTTCTGCAACCTTTTACTAAGGAATATTTGGCTAATTATGATGACAGAGTGAGGTTTTACACTGATTTGCTGGATTCTAATGTGCTCAAAGCAACTATTTTTTTCATCAGTCTGTTCATCACTCAAAGGAGTAAAAGCTTGTTTTTGTTTCGAGAATTTAATATGGTATTAATGACAATAAGATTGAATGTTCCTCTGCAAGACTTTGCATATAGGTTTGGCATTTCTCTTAGTACTGTTTCAAGGACCTTCTCCACCTGGTTAACTGTGATGGATATCAGGCTTTCTCCTATCATCAGATAGCCTGAACAAGATGAGCTCTGGCACACAATGCCTCTTTGCTTTCCGTTCTCGTTTAAAAAAAACCACCATTATTATTGACTGTTTTGAGGTCTTCATAGAGCGACCTTCTAATCTAGCAAGAGCTCAAACATTTTCTAACTATAAACAGCACATTACCCACATTACCAAGGATCCATTTGTTTTACTTCCAAAGCAAGGGGAGGAAGGACCACTTGACGCCAAGGGACCTTGTTATAGCAGATTGAAGGTTCGCCATTCAGGAAAACATTGCACTCTACCAGGCACAATTAGCTATCCCTACCTTCACTAGAGGAAGGAATCAACTTGGTCCACTTGATGTGAAACAAACACGAGGAATTGCGAATGTGCGAGTACATGTAGAGCATGTCATTGGACTCCTGAGGTAAAAGTATTTTATCTTGCAGGGAATACTACCAAAAGATTATTTGACATGTTCAGAAAAAAGTGGAAAAATTCCACTCATTGACAGGATGATCAGGGTTTGTGCAGCCCTTACAAATCTTTCCCCATCTGTTGTTTCCTTCGAGTAAACTCATCAGCTTTAATAAGACAATTATATCTTTGCAAACATTAGTGAGACAGAATTGATATGTAATACTCCAACAAAGTTATGTATGGTATTGTATTGTATTGGCTTCACACTACAATAATACTTCACAAAAGCATAGCAATGTAGAATGAAGTAAGATAATACAAAACTTTAGCCATGTCATGCATGTAATGAGATGCATTTATGCAAATGGGTGAGCATGCCTGTCGAGAGTGTGTTAGGGGGTGTGTTAGAGTGTGTTCCATGTGCTCGGGTCAGTAACCAAATTATCGTGTACACAAGTCCTAATTATCGGAATAAAATCAATTCAGCAACCCACTCAGAGTCATAACATGGCACCAGGAGTGGAAATATGGCACTCAGCGGCGTTGACGTAGCAAAAATGCAATGGGTTGGCGACAATCTTCGAGAAAATTGGAGGCGTTTCAAACAACACGCTGAATTAATGTTTTCGGGTCCTCTAAAATCACGCTCAGAAGCAGAGAAATGTAGTTATCTTTTAATCTAGAGTGGTCAGAAAGGAAGAGATATCTTCAACACATGGCAAAACTTTACACAAGACGACAAAAAGAAGTTGCCAACCTTTTACGATCGATTTGAGCAACACGTAAGTCCAAAGTCTAATCCTGTCTTCGCACAATACAAATTTCATCAGAAGATCCAATCACCTGATGAATCCGTAGAGCAATTCACCACTGAGCTTCAAATCCTCGCACAAGACTGCGAATTCACCAACACAGATGAGATGATTCGCGACAGAATTGTCTTTGGCACCAAATCAATGAAAACTAGAGAAATGCTGTTCAACGAAGGAGCAGGTGTTACTCTCGAAAGGGTTATCAACATCGCACGATCCTACGAAGCATAACAAGCTCAGCTAAAAGCTATGAATCCCGTTGGAAACGAGAGAAAAATCGATGTTATTTCGCGTCCTAAGAGCCGAAATATACAACCAAAACATGGCACTTCTGCACAGGCAGCCCAGCAGTGCAACCTGAAATCTACACAGGCAGCCCACTGGCACTGCGATGAAAATCCAGCTAATAATTGTGAAAATTGCGGTCGCTCTCACAGCAAATCCGAAGCCTGTCCAGCCAGAGGTCAAACCTGCAATTATTGCAAAAAGAAAGGCCATTTTATTCAAGTCTGCAGGAAAAGAATGCGATCAAAACAAAGATTTCACGAAATTCAAGACACTGCTATATCATTTGAAGAAAATTTCGAGACCTTGGCATTTGAGCCTATCAAAGCAGATAAAGATGAAGTATTTGCTACTGTCAACGTCGACATCGCCGGAAGAGGAAAAGGGGAAACTACTCTAAAAGCAAAGATCGACACGGGAGCCCAAGGAAACGTGCTACCCCTCCATATCTATCACAACATGTACCCCCAAAATATCAACGCCAACAGCAAACCAAGGCCAAGAACACTGAGCCAATCAAAAGTCATTCTAGTAGCATATGGTGGCTCAGAAATCAAGCACTTCGGTACAGCCAAAATCCCATGTGAGTTCAAAGGCATCAAGATAACAACAACCTTCTATCTCAGACACCAGCGGTCCCACAATCATCGGTCTTCACACCGCAACTCAACTCAACCTTGTGAAATTCAATCTTGAAGTGAAAAAATCTCCACAACCTGAACCTTGTACTCAATCAGTCAGATTGGCACCAATCGGAAGCAAACAAGATCTCATCGCACGGTACCCAGAATGCTTTGATGGAATAGGAAAGCTCAAGGGTGAGTATCATATCACCTTGGATCCTGCAGTACCTCCAGTAGTCCATCCCCCACGCAAAGTACCCATCAGCATGAAAGATGAAATCACGGATGAATTGGACAACATGGTAAAGAATGACATCATAGCAAATATACAGGAAGGCGAACCTACAGCTTGGGTCAATAGTCTTGTCTACCGACGAAAGTCAAATGGAAGGCTCCGCCTCTGTCTAGACCCAAAAGACCTAAACGACGCAATTAAGCGTGAACACCACGTCACCCCTACTCTAGAGGAAATTCTTCCCAAGCTAAATGGAGCCAAAGTATTCTCAATAGTCGACGCAAAATGTGGCTATTGGAACATTATCTTAGATGAAGATTCGAGTTACCTTACAACGTTCAACTCATCCTATGGGTGTTACCGTTTCAAGAGAATGCTATTTGGACTGAAAATGTCGCAAGACATTTTTCAAACCCGCATTGACCAAACCTTTGAAGGATGTCGTGGTGTCATTGGCATTGCAGATGATATTGTGGTCTATGGAGATTCGGAAGCATCACATGACGCCAACATGCATGGTATGATCAGTCGATGTAAAGAAACTGGCCTGAAGTTGAACCCCGACAAATGTTTCATTAAACAAGACCAGATCAAATTCTATGGAATAATCTGTACCAAGGATGGCATCCAACCAAATCCTAGCAAAGTGTCAGCTCTCAAACAGATGGCACCACCAGCGAACAAGCAAGAAGTCCAGACCTTCCTGGGGATGGCAAATTACATGAGTCCATTTATACCCAACTTGAGCACCCTGACTGCACCACTACGAGAGCTAATCACAGACAAGACGCCATTCTGTTGGAATGCAACATACCAACAAGCCCTAGACAAAATCAAGGAATCTATAAGCAACAAAGTAATGTTAACCTACTTTGATTCATCAAAACCGATTGTCCTTCAAGTCGATGCATCGCTTCAAGGACTTGGCGCAGCCTTGTTGCAAGATGAGAAGCCTGTTGCCTTTGCAAGCAAAGCCTTGACTAACACAGAGACGCGTTATGCTAATATAGAGAGAGAGATGCTAGCTGTTGTTTACAGATGTGAAAGGTTTCACACTTACCTGTTTGGCCGTAACTTCACTGTTCATTCTGACCATAAACCGCTCGAGAGCATACACCTGAAGCACCTGACAGCAGCTCCACCCCGACTTCAACGGATGCTACTCAGGCTCCAACCATATGATCTCATGATAAAGTATCAGCCAGGAAAAACTATGGAAATCGCAGATGCTCTTTCCAGACTTTCACCAGAGGAAACTGGCGAAGTCAAAGGCATGGACATCCAGATACATGAAATACGCCCTCAATTCAGCAACGACATGATAAAGAGAATCAAGGAGGCTACAGCAGCCGATCCAGAATTAAGCGCATTGAAAGAACAAACATACATCGGTTGGCCTTCAGACATCAAAGGAGTACCAGCTCTCATTAAGCCAAACTGGGCATTCAGAGATGAAATATCCATAGACAACAGATTGATAATGAAACGACACAGGATTATCATCCCTAAAGCACTGCAGAATGTAATCTTCCTGAAACTCCATGCTTCACACCAAGGCACAGAGAAAACAAAATTACGTGCAAGATCTGCTTTTTATTGGAGAGACTTAAACAGAGACATTGACAATGTCACGAAATCATGCAGTATCTGTCAAGAGCCGCAGAAGAAAAGAACCATTGATGCCAACAGAAATTCCTCCACGTCCTTGGCATACAGTCAGTTCTGACCTGTTCTACCTTGACGGGTCCGAATATTTGCATGTCGCAGATTACTACTCTAAGTTCACATTTGCCAGGAAAATTCCGCCAGGGAAAAGCACCAGCAAGACTGTTATTGAGCTGATGAAGCAGATATTCAGTGAACATGGAATTCCACACGTGGTAAGGTCTGACAACGGTCATCACTATAATTGTTACAGTTTTACTGAATTTGCTCAACAATATGGTTTCAAGCATGTGACGAGTTCCCCCCACTTTCCATCCAGCAATGGATTTATTGAGTCGCCAGTCAAGACAACAAAGAAAACCCTGAAGAAAGCCAAAGCAACCAACAGCGATCCCTATCTCGCTTTGATGTGTTTAAGAAGCACCCCCATTGATGAAAAATTACCTTCACCAGCTGAACTGCTTCTCGGAAGACCACTACAAGATAATCTCCCGAGGAGAATCCAGGCAAGCCCCAACAATAATGATATCACCGAAAGGCCTGAATATAGGCAAGAGAGACAACGTCATTACCATGATAGAGGATGTAAGTCACTTCCAGACCTAACCCCAGGTCAACCTATCAGAATTCAAGATCCAGTATCTTCCACTTGGAAACCTGCCATGGTAAAAGAAAAGCCAGATAAAGTTCCACGTTCTTATACAGTAACCACACCAGCAGGACAGGAACTACGGCGTAATTGCAGACATGTAAAGGAAGCACCCTCCGATAATAAATGGTTAAGTCATCAAGCTTCAAAGCCGGAAGACTCGAAACTGATGGCAGGAAAAGAGATGCAGAACCCTAGCAAACCTGGGACAGTCACCAGAAGTGGACGCACGGTGAAACCACCAGAGAGATATGGATTTTCGGACATTGAACATTGTTTATCATTGAACCTTATGTACTGAACATTGGAGCATTAGCTGGTCTTTCATGCACGACATGTTGAGTTGTTGTATCCATAATATTAACCTTAAGAAGAAGAGGGATGTAATGAGATGCATTTATGCAAATGAGTGAGCATGCGCGTCGAGAGTGTGTTAGGGAGCGTGTTAGTGTGTTCCATGTGCTCGGGTCAGTAACCAAATTATTGTGTACACAGGTCCTAATGATCGGAATAAAATCAATTCAGTAACCCACTCAGAGTCATTACAATGCATAAATTCTTTTTCTTGAATTTCAGCATTCTGGATCTTTGTCGTCAATATTCAAAGCCTTGACCTCAGGCTTGAGCTGTTTCTACTGTATCATCCAATCATTTCACTTTCTCTTCTAACCCTTTGTCTTTGTCTTCTAGCCCTAATAATTCATAAATTAGGGCTAGCAAACAAAGAAAAAGGAGAATCAACTTTGGTTAAATCAAAACTAACCTAAAATAAAATTTGATCTGTGACAGATACATTTGTTCATATTGTATATAGTTCTCCTGAATTTCTTATTTGCAGACACTGTATAAATTTTTCTTAATTTCTTTTTCCTCAGCATTCTGTTTTTTACATCTTTAACTAATTAATTAATTTGTTTAATCTTTTTAAACTTATTTTAGTGTCCCCACTTAGTGGTTCTACACCGCTAGTACAGTTTGACACTTGAATAAAGGGCTCATCGTCATTTTCATCATCATCAAAGCAGATAAAATTATCCTCTAAATGATTTTTATCTGCTTAGAGCCAAACATTAGATACCAGTAATTAAATATATGTAGTCTACTATATATGATGGTACTATTTGCTCCTTGAATAAATGCATAAAGGTTTTGGATCCAAGGTTTTGGAGAGAGGCTACTCTTTAAGCATAGGATGAGCATTATATCCTGGTATTTCAGCAGTATTCTGTCTTGTTCATACACAACAGCAACAATGATTCCCATGTTTGTCAATCAAGAGCTCAGTGATCAATGAAGTTATAAGGTTAGTCATATATTTCATGAAATTTTTTCAGACTTACTGTGTGAATTGATTATTCCTTTCCAATATGCAGGTCCACTGCATTGAGCAACTATATTATTTTCTCTATAATAAAGAAGCTATTCTTTCTTTTCAAAAATTTTTTTAACTAAAGATGTACCTTACACAGTCTAAAATGTAAGAAACATTTTTCAATACACCAGATTTTAAAGACTGATATAAATGGTTTCTCATTTTTGGGGAAATCAAGTTGCAGTGTTTCAGGGTGTTTACCATAAACAAGACATGTAGCAAAGGCTGCAGCAAATACTCCACAGTCACTGCCATTTGGCTGTTGTTGAACATTGACAACTTGAATGCCAGTAAAATTTGAACATCCAACAAGATTGAGTACCTGCTATTGTACTTCATTTAGAATAATGTTATGATGCAGACAAGTTGACAGAGCAATCTTCACACCCTACTAAGCTTACACATACACAGTGGGCATTACAAGTATGCAAATTCTGAACATATTCCCTATTAACCTGATTGAAGTTTTTAACAGGATCAAAAGTTGGTCCCTGTAAGCCCTCCACATCTGGATTAATGTTTCTGAGACAAACATGTACTTCATGGATAAAATCATAGTCAAGCCAAACATCAGGTGACAAAATCAATCGATAATGCCCATCAATCAGCATTGCAAGTAATGCCGACTTTTCTGAAGAACGTTTTGAAACTCCAGTCATCACAACACCATCATCAGATGTATTGAAAGAATCATTAACAACTTTTTTGCTTTGTTCAGTTTTTCCTCTTGATTTACACACCGTACATTCCCAATTTGTCATTGCATTGTTTGGCATCCGCCTGAAGTTTAAGAAAAAACTTTCCACTTTAACAAAATGGGTTATGGCATTTCAGTAGTTAATCTGAAAACAGTGGCTTCTGTTTGCATGTGCAAATAAAATGTGATTTGAGAGCTTCATCCAAGATATCTTGTCTGTTTGCATTTTAATTTTTCATTTTTGGCTCCTAAAGTTTTTAGGCAAAGGAGACAAAACCACTTGTTAGGTTCTTTTGTAATTTTCAAACAAGACAAATGAAAAAAAGAGATGGGACATGCTTGGTTTGTGCATGTTACCACAGGCCCTCCAGTTATCAGTGTGCAAAAACAAGCAGAATTGGGATCAGGTGATGAATAAGACAAACTGCATTTTTGAGTATACCACCTTCCCAAAATTTCTAGTACGTCGCAGTTTCTCCAGAAGTGATTTAGTGAAGTGAAACAACAGAGTGCCAGTGGCTGACATCAGGCAAAATTCTTTCACTAAAGAGATCAATTTGCTCATGAAAACCACAAACAACAAAATCACAGTAAAGCTATTCAGCAGTGAATATTTGCTCGTGGGTTTGGTAATAGTAGGCATGCTCCCTTTTTAGACTTGCATCTCCATTTTCTGACTTTAAACAAGAGTTGTATTTGTTAATATACTGCTCCAAGTCTGTATCCTTTAAACAAAAGGGCATTTGATCTCCCCACATCCATCCCCACAGCAATCACACCTACACAAAAAGTCAGGTGTGGCATGTAACCATGGATACTGTTTATTGATAAATGTGCCACATTTCGTTACTTGAAAGTTGATGTGCTTTTCCTTTATAATCTTTTCATAAGCTTCAATAGCAGACATTCTAGCTGCTTTGCTAATTGATGCCCCAATTCTACCAGCCCTGTGACAGTAGAAGCTAGAGCCTTTTGACTGTCTTCTGGTATCTTCCTCTACGAGCCTCACCTCTTCATCAGTGATTTTTGGGGAAATTTTTTCACAGGCCTTGCTTTTAGAAACAAGTAGTTTCACCTGGGACGGAAGCCACCACCTCACTAGAATGACTGCCTGTACTTCCTTTGGTAGTCGTCAAATTGTTGATAGTTTCATCCAAATTTCGCTTACGTTTCTTTGCAAAACGAAAATCAATGTCAGAGATTGGGGCATAAGGAACTTTTTTCATGGCAGTTGGTAACAGCCAGGTGCATTTTACCTGTGTACAGGTTAATTTTTCATTTATCATATTCCATGCCTTGATGTAGAACAAAACACTTGCAATATGCGAGCAGCACTCCCCTTGACCCGCTATGCATCCCACACAGTGAGAAAAGAGAATTGTGCCATTGTGTTCGGTTATTAGAAAATGTGAAATATGAATCGTTCATTCTTTTCGAATGTTGGACTATCCTAGACACTTTGTATTTGTTGCCTATTTTGTTGTCCTTTAACGCCACTTAAAAACCCTGAAATCAATTGGTCATAGGACTGCAACCTTCTATAAGCCTTAAATTGGTCCTCAATGTAATGACTCGTGTCAAGCACTGTCGTAGTATCACTTCTGGTCTGCGGTTGCTTATTAGTTCTCAGGCCCCCTGATATATATAGGTGGTATTCATGATGCAATTAGGGATCTTATCTTTTTTCAACATCAGCTCGTGTACGTGATTAAAGGGTGTTTATTCTTTGACAACGCCTCTTAGTTTCTTTGAAAACTACAACATGGTGTCAGGAGTGGTTGTCAATCTGTGAACTGCTCGCCACTGCTGTATTTTCAGTGAACCAGGCCAATAGTTTATTTTATTTTTATGCCTATCGGAACCAAGATGGCAGAACTTGCAGGTTTACCGATCCCAACTTTGATTGGCATTCACCAGATGCTCTGCAAGCATTCAAGAAGTTTAAAGCTTGATGTGAACTTTACTTCTCTGGCCCGCTGAAAGAACAGTGGGAGGAAGAACAAATAAGCTACCTTCTCATATGGTCGGGCGACGATGGCATTGAATTAGTTTCCACGTGGGCCTTATCTAGCAAGGAGAAGAAGAAACTTGACACCTACTGGACTCGCTTTGAGAGCTTTTTGTCTCCAAAGAGCATCTTTCAGCTGTCAAGATACAAGCTCGGGACCCTGAAGCAACAACCTGGTGAGTCAGTGAATTCATTTGTCAAGAAAATTTGAATTCCGGTTGAAGAATGTCGATTTACGAATCCTGATGAGCACATCATCGATGCTCTTATTTTTGGATCTAACTCCAAGTGTACACAAACAAAACTCCTGGACAAGGATGCCACTCTCACACTTGATACCGCTCTGGATATTTCCCAGACCGAAGAGGCAACAAATAATCAAATTAAAGAAATTTCACCTGGTACCTCAACTCACGTTGACGCGCTAAATTGCTGTCCTCCCATCAGACCCCGCGGCCCCATTATTTGTTTGTGTGGATGTTGTGGCACCGAGCACGACATTCTGAGCAATCCGTTTGCCCTGCCTATGGCTCATAATGTGGTGCTTGTGGAAAAGAGAACCACTGGAGGAAAGTCTGTCGTTCATCAAAGTCTGACAAAAAAGGGAAGACTAAGCATGTCCGTCCAAAGCCTCCTAACCCTCCAAAAGGGAAATCTGACAGGAAGAAGCATTTCCATAGCCTTGAGGCCCGTGATTACAGGGAAGACAGCCCCCAAACATCAGTTCCGGATCAGCTATACTTCCATACCTTGCCAGTTAATCAGGTCACCAAGAATGACACTCAAGCCCTCCTAAAGATGGAAGTGGTCTCGGATCACTCTAAGAAACTGCTCATGTGTAAGGTTGATACTAGCGCTGAGGGAAATGTTATCTCTCTGAGTACATACAAATCACTCTTCCCAAATGCATCCTGTAACCCTGGTGGCATTCCCACTAGCCTCACACCATCCAGCACCATCATCACTGCGTTTGGTGGACATACTGTTGGTCATCATGGCACTTGTGTACTTAAACTGGATTGTGGTGGCTCCTGTAAACTACGCCCATTCCATGTTGTTGATGCTGGTGGCCCAACCATACTAGGCCTACCAACATGTACAGATTTGAACCTGGTAACCATGAATTTCAGTATCACGAACCATGAAGGGGCTTCCAGGCCAAGCACCACACTTCAACCTATCTGCGACCCAGATCCAGCTGCTGAAGAGCAGGTGCTCAAACAGTTTAAGGATTGCTTTGAAGGTGTCAGTTGCTTTCAGGGCGAATATCGCATTACAGTTGATCCTGCCGTTCCCCCAGTTGCCCCTTCCACGAAGAGTTCCAGAGGCCCCCAGGGAGCCCTTGAAGAATGAACTTGTTTCATTGGTTGAGCAAGGAATCTTGGCAAAAGTTACTGAGCCTACTGACTGGATCAACTCCCTTGTATGCATCACTAAGAGTACTGGTGCACTGCAGCTTTGCCTGGACCCTTAAGACCTGAACCGTGCTATCAAGAGGCCACACTATTTTACACCTACACTAGAGGATATCCTACCTAAACTTAATAGTGCTAAGTGCTTCTCGAACCTTGATGCACGCAGTGGTTACTGGAATATCAAGCTTACCCAGGAGAGCTCGCTGTTGACAACCTTCAATTCGCCGTTTGGAAGATATAGATTTTCACGTCTGCCCTTTGGCCTTATTTGTGCCCAGGTCATATTTCAAAGGAAAGTAGACGAAACCTTTGGTGACCTACCATGTGTCACTGCAATTGCGGATGACATCGTTGTCTACAGCTACAACAGCGATTTTAGTGATCATGATGAGAATCTTCGTGCTTTTCTTCAGAGTGCACATGAGACTGGTCTTCGTTTCAACCTGGACGAGTGTAAATTCAGGTGCACTCGAATTCCCTTCTTTGGTCATATCATAGGTGCTGAAGGTCTCCAGCCTGATCCACGGAAGATCAGTTCCATACTATCTATGGACCCGTCGACCAGCCTTGCAAATCTACAAACTTTCCTTGGGATGATCCAGTTCCTGAGTCGTTTTATTCCTGACTTGGCATCCATAGCAGCTAATCTCTGGGTGCTCACCAAGAAAACAGGTGAGTTTGTCTGGAGTCCTGAGCATCAGTCTGCTGTTGACCACATCAAGAAGGCAATCACGGCCCCTGCCTCGTTGCAGTACTTTGACGGTACCCAGCCTGTAACCATTCAGGTTGATTCCCCCATGGAGGGGTCTAGGTGCTGTTCTCCTACAAGCCAATGGTCCAATGGAGTTTGCCAGCAAGTTGTTGACCGCAACAGAAAGTCGTTACTCCAACATTGAGAGGGAAATCCTAGCTGTCCTGTTTGGCTTGGAAAAGTTCCATTACTATGCCTATGGCCAGCCCATTGTTGTGGAATCCGACCATAAGCTATCTTTAAAAAGCATCTGTCAAGTACACCACCCTGCATCGCTAGGATGATGCTGCGCATTCAGAAGTACGACATGCAAATCAAATATGTTCCTGGAAGGACATTCCTGTCACTGACACTCTGTCAAGAATCAGCTCATGTCGTGATGAAGCCAAACAAGGGCCTGATGTATCTGTGCACGAGGTCTATCTTCAACTTAATTCAAGCCCAATGAGGGTGTCCCAGATAAGAGAAGAAACTGACAAAGATACAACCTTATTGGCCCTGCGTGAAATCATTATGCATGGATGGCCTGAAAAGAGATCTAACTGCCCTGCTTCTCTTAGTGCTTACTGGAACTATCGGCTTACTGTGGCCAATGGCTCATCCTGAGAGGCATGCGTATCGTCATTCCTGAGTCTCTTCAACCTGATGTCCTGAAACAGCTACACTATGCCCATTAAGGTTCTGAGAAATGCAAGCTCAGGGCAAAGGGATCAGTATTCTGGGCAAACATCAACCGTGAAATTGAGGAGCTGGTCAAGAGCTGCCCCCTTTGTCAGCATCACCAGAAGTTGAATGTCAAGGAACCCTTGCTGTCTCATGATGTGCTGCAGAAGCCATGGCATACCCTAGGCTCTGATCTATTTTACCTTGAACAGTTTTGTCTTTTTTTTTCCTTCTTTTATAATTTTTCGTGTCACATGGAATCTCTCCACGCACTGAAAAAAATTTGCATATTCACCTTGACAGTTGATCTGCTGATCGAAAAATTACTGTGCACGTGTACACATGTATACGTGTGCACATGTCCACGCATACGTGTACACGTGGACACATGCACACGTGTGCACATGTCCACGCGTACATGTACACGTGTGCAAAACTAACGTCATGCTACGTACGCGTTTCTGATTGGTAAGAAATGACATCATGCTACGTTTCCGTTTCTGATTGGTAAGAAATGATGGTGTGATAAGGCACGTGATTAGTTGGCGCTATAAATGCTTGAGACGTGCTTGTGGAATCCATCAGTTTTTTCCAGTCATGGATCAACAAGAAGATATTTCAGATGAAGACCTATTACAGGCAGCAGAAGAACTTGAAGATGCAGTTTCAGATGAAGACCTATTACAGGCAGTAGAAGAACTTGAAGATGCAGGGCAAAGTGGAGGAGGTGGTGGTCAAGAAGGGTACTTTAACTTCAGACGTACGCAGTTTAGAGAAAAGACAGCCAAGAGTTACGGCATTAAGCGCACCTCCTACCATTTACAGGTAGAGAATCCGAGAAACACGTTCCCTGTTGGGCATGGTAACATCATAAGAGCTTTTGAGGAAGGTCTTGCTATCAGCATACAAGAATTAATTGATGGTTTGACAAACCATGACAGAATCCAAATTTATCTTGGAAGCAATCGTCTGCGTAATTCCCACACATCAGCCAACGTGTCCGTCGAACAATGGCATGACCCATTGGGTGCTTCCCAGCAAGTACCCTAGTTATTCGGTTATGGGGCGCACCGTTTTTTTCAAGAAATTCCTAATTTCTACTAAAAATTACCGCCAAAGTTTGGGTGCGTCTTATGGGCGAATATTTTCCCGAAACAATTTTTTTTTATCACAGTTACTGGTACGATTTCAAGCAAATAAAAGGACACAGTGTTGGTCATTGACTTTTATAAATATGGTGGTTCTGAAAAGACGAGCGAAGTCAAATTTGCATAGATATGATACGTGCTCGAGAGCACGTGCTCAGTAATTTTTTTGTTTGTGCGCGTGGTCGCGTGTGTGACAATTCTGCTTTTGTTAATTAACGGTAAATTAAAATCAATAAGCGACTTTTTCGCTTTTTTGTAAGTTTATGAAAGAATTTACAATAAATCGACCGATCTTTACTCTCCAAACAACGGTGCGCCTTATAACCAAGTATTTTAGCGATATTTTCAGTTTGAAAACATGCAATAATGAAGTTGCCGAATTGGGGGTGCGTCCTATAGCCGAGTGCACCTTATAACCGAATAACTACGGTACTTCAAAACATCTCCAATTTGTTGAACTCTAATGAAAGTTTTCAATTAGACAACACCTTGCAACGCGGTGTGACACACATCTCAATGCTGTCGCCCAGGAATGGATTACCCAAAGGAAAGCATAAAACATGTTTTGGTACAGACAACTATGGTGAATTCCTAAAGTCAAAAAGAAGTGTCGTGCGCATCATGAATGATGATGATCTTTGTTGTGCAAAAGCCATAGTGGTGGCTAAAGCCATGGCGGATAAAGATGAACGGTTAAAACTCCTAAAAGATTCAAGAGGACGTGTGCAAGTAACTTTGGCACGAAAGTTACAAGAAGAATCGCGCGTTCCCCTAGGTCCTTGTGGCCTAGACCAAATAAAGCTGTTTGAAATTGTATTGAGTGACTACCAATTCGTTGTGATATCTGCCGAACATGGACATGCTATTGTTCAAAAAGGTCCACCCAGTG